>NW_005370887.1:825082-842936 GCF_000412655.1 Myotis brandtii | reverse complement strand
TGGCTTCCTCCGTCACTGAAGCAAGCAAGCCTCATGTTCGCTTCAAGCTGCCTGGCTGCCGGCCGCCATCTTGGCTGGCAGTTAATTTGCATATCGCCCTGATTAGCCAATGGGAAGGGTAGCGGAGGTACAGCTAATTACCATGTTTCTCTTTTATTAGATAGGATTTAATTTTATAGTAATTATAGTTTTATTTCTATTTAATGTATTAATTATTTTCACTTTTGTAATGCATAACATTTACACACAAAAGAAGTTATAACCCATATTCTTGTTTACAATGTTTAATAATAATAAAACTATAGGCCTGGTGCACGAAATTTGTGCATTCAGGGAGGGGTCATCCCTCAGCCCAGCCTGCGCGCTCTCGCAGTCCAGGATCCCTCGGGGTATGTCTGACTGATGGCTTAGGCCCGTTCCCTTAGTGCTGCTGTGGAGGCGGGAGAGGCTCCTGCCACTGCTGCTGTGGATGCTAGCCATGAGCCTGGCTTCTAGCTGAGCAGCACTCCCACTGTGGGAGTGCACTGACCACCAAGGGGCAGCCCCTGAGTTGATCATCTGCCCGATGGTGGTCAGTACATGTCATAGTGACTGGTCATTCCGCCATCGGGCCAAAACTGGCTCTCTGACATCCCCCAAAGGGTCCCAGATTGTGAGAGGGTGCAGGCCAGGCCGAAGGACCCCACTTGTGAATGATTGGGGCTGGGGAGGGACTGCGGGAGGGCTCCAGGGCGTGTCCGGCTCATCTCATTCAGTCCCGATCGGCCGGACCCCAGCAGCAAGCTAACCTACGGGTCGGATCATCTACCCCCTGGTGGTCATTGCACATCATAGTGACTGGTTGACCAATTGACAGTCTGCCCCCTGGTGGTCAGTGCACATCATAGCATGCAGTTGAGTGGCCTTAGCATATCATTCGCATATTATGCTTTGATTGTTTGAATGGCCAACTGGACGATCGAACACTTAGCATATTAGGCTTTTATTATGTAGGATAATTTAAATATATGGTCAGGATCCATGAAAATACTCTTCCTTTTTTTTGAAGATAAATCTATTTTTTAGTTAAATTTATTGGGGTGACATTGGTCAAGATAATAATTTGTATTTTACATTTTCTAAATTTAAAAACACTTCCTAGAGTCATAGAAATTTAGGAGTGGAAGAGAACCTCACTTTGACTCCTTTCCTTTACAAAAATGCTAATTGGAGCTAGACAAGTTATATAGGGTGTCCCAAAATTCACACAAGATTTGAATTTTGCGTGAGCATTAACAACAACAACAAAAAAAAATAAAAGCCTAAGTTTACTTGGTTTATTGAATCAGATTATAATATCTGTTGCCCTTTGATTTCAATCCCTTCAATTTGATAAGCATTACCAAGTACCAATTATGGCCCAGGAGCAGGGACAATGAAGACCAATGAAGATCATGGCTTTGCGTATGTGCCAGCAAAGCTGTGGAGGCCATTTACCTGATGTGCTATTCCATACATAACCCTATACTGTATACTTTATGAATAAATAAAAAATTTACAATTTTTCATTATAAACCCGTGTTTTCTATCAAAATTACTTCTTGCGTGAATTTTGGGACACCCTATACAATTTGACAATGAGTATACCGAAATTTGTTGACAGGGAGAGTACTAAACAATTCTAATTTTTCTTTGTTATTGATTCCCCTATATCAGGGGTGGGCAACCCCTGGCATGCGTGCCAAACATGGCATGCCAGTAACTTTTGCTGGCACCTGAAACCCTCTCTTATAATCTTCCATTTACAATTTTTTTCTTAATATCGACTTCTTTATTTTTCAGATAAATTCAGTGTAGGTGCATCTCAGATAAATAAATAATTTTACATAACATGTATACATTAAAAAATAAATGTATTTTTCATCATCATATACTGTGTTTTTGTCGCTCGAATGAATTTTATTATTTCTTCAAGGTTCTTCACATACGTACACCTTAAGAGATATCAAGTAGGCGTAACATGTTCTCAAAAAATTAGGATTGGCACGCAGAAGAATTTTGAGTCAGAGATTTTGCCGATTTTGGCATGCACTCTCAAAAAGGTTGCCCACCCCTGCCCTATATTTAGTTTAAAAATATTTTAATAAGAATGCTAGAATTCCAAATTAAGCACCACATTATTCTTTTAATTACATATATTATCCAAATGGATAGATAACTATTTGTATCTAGACATATTAATAGGAGAGACAGACAGATATGTAGATAGATAAATAAATAAATATAAACTTGTACTGAATTGATATATGTCACCATAAGAATAAATATTTGCCTATGTGTTCAAGAGTTAAAATTAAATTGAGGCCCAAAGAGAAATAGGCCCCAAATTGATCTATAAATTATCTTCTATGTTTGGTTAAAGGTCTATGTAGATGACTGGAAAATGGAAGAATAGAGCAAGGTAGTTAACTTCACAGGGACTTGTTCTTAACATGACTTTCAGATAAGAGCAGGTATCTCTTTATCACTGTATTCGGACAGCTTTTATTTTATGGTGTATAAATACATTCTCAACTAAACAAAACTATACAAAATGAAGAACATTAAAAGTGCATAAGAGGCAGTCATGTGGTGAGAAGCTGGAATTTTTATTGTAAATTTAACAGAAAGCTTCTTAGGTGTGTTAATCAAGGAAGTGAAATGACCTAGCCAGCTGTGTGAACAACAACTGTAGAAGAATAAGACAAGGAAAAGGAAAGACCAAGTAGGAGACCATGACAGTAACACAGGCAAGGGAGAAGTTTAGGGTTAGAATTAGAACTAGGGCAAAGTTTAGGAACAATGAAGAAATATGGACAGAGAGAAAAGAGGTAACAGTTAAGGGTGGTGGGAAGCATCACTATAGAGTTGGATGAACAGACAAGATCATTGAAAAATATTTCTAGAACCCAACTACTCTACCAAACATTTCCCTGCCATTTGTCTCCTTTTTTTTCCCTTTATAGCATTATAACAAATGTTATTAATTTTTGTTGTAAATTATGTAGTATTCAGCTCTTCCATTTAACTCTATGTACAATGAGGATGAGAACTGTGTCTGTTTTGAATTGCATACCAAGCACCTCTCTCAAGTGAGTGTCTGGCATGTACCTAGGTTTCAGGCTCCTCCTGGCTGGAGCCCAGGTCAGGGCTCATGCAGGAGGCAACAAATCAAAGTGTCCCTCTCACATTGATGTTTCTCTCTGTATTTCCCTCTCTCTTCCATGCTCTCTAAAAATCAATGGAAAAATATCCTCAGGTGAGGATAAAAAAAAGAAAGAAAGAAATGTCATATCCTATGAAAGACACATCTTGAAAATGCCTAAACAAAGTTGTCATTTTTTCATGGTGAAGGGACTGGAGTCTGTGTTGATGAAAACACCTTGGCAGCTGTGGCGGCCGGCAGTGGCAACAGCAGCAGGGTAATGGGGTGGCTCCTTCTCCTGATCAGCTAGATGCCTCCTGCAGAGGGAGGCCAGACTGTGGCTTAGGCCCACTCCGCGCGGGGAGCGGGCCTAAGCCATCAGTAGGACATCCCCTGAGGGCTCCCGGACTGTGAGAGGGGGCAGGCTGGGCTGAGGGACCCCCTCCCCCAGTGCACAAATTTCATGCACCGAGCCTCTAGTAATTAATATACAGGTTCTTATTTTTATAGCATTTGCTATTAGCTGGCATTCTATTTTAACATATATGTAATAGAGGCTCGGTGCACAAAATTCATGTTCGGGTATGGTCCCTAGGCCTGGCCTGTGATCAGGGCCATCTTCCCTGGCTGCCTGCAGCTCCCCCACCCCCCACTGCCACCCACCCCCAGTTCCCCATTCACCATCGGGTGATGGGAGCCTGCTGGCTGGGGAAAGGGACTGAGAAGTGGTCAGTACACCTCATAGTGCCTGGTCAAGCAGTTGTCCTGATCGTTCTGCCATTAGGGTCAATTTGCATGTTACCCTTTTATTATGTAGGATATGTAATATGCATATATATTATATACAAACTTAACATTAATTAAAATGTCAATGGGTTATATGTCACATTAAAAATTCCCTAGTAATATTTTCCTTTCTATGTTGGCTAATTTAAAAAGACATTTTCAATTTTTCATGACTATATTAAATGGATGAGGTTCACACTAATTTGTTCCATGTAGTCAATTAGCCTAGTTAATAACTTGAGATTCATTGCAATAATTTGAGATTCATTGCAATATTCTAAAAAATGCAGATAGAGTTACACATATATGAGAACATTCTTATTCTTATTTTT
Organism: Myotis brandtii; assembly: GCF_000412655.1. NCBI lineage: Eukaryota > Metazoa > Chordata > Mammalia > Chiroptera > Vespertilionidae > Myotis > Myotis brandtii. Next base: position 838,655 of record NW_005370887.1, on the reverse strand, counting down.
TGCCTCCTACAACCATGCCAATGACAGCACAGCTTGGAGCTAGGGCTTTACAGCAAAAAAACAACAAGATTATATATTATAATCTAGTTGAAATAGTAAAATTGCTACTTTCCTCTGATTAAAAAATTATAAGCTTGCCTCAGCTATGGGGAGGTAAATGCTGCTCAACTCACAAATAGCAATGCTTGTTCTTTTCATTGTTTCTATTTATTATTTCATTTAGTAATGACTATTACAGTCAATTTGCAAAGTAATGAACAGTTTTGTACTAATTTAAAGCATACAGGCACAATTATTTTTAAATGTAGTTTTGTATGGTATCTTTTATTATCTAGAAATAAGAAGTAAAGTTCCAGTTCTAGAATTTATCACCAAAATCTTTAGAAAGTTTGCCCTTTTCCATCTTTTGAAATGTATATACAAGATCCTGCATCTTGTTGAATATTACAGTATTAAAACAGTTGCAGTATTTGAAAGGCACCATTGTCTCTTGGTAAAATATTAATGCTAAGTAAATACATAGAAGAAACAAAGCACTGAGTCATTCATTGAATTATGGTTGTAAACTTGACCTTAATGAGGGAGGAATGATCAAGAAAGCCTCTTGGATTGGGTATATTCTTGTCACATCTATTTGGAATAAAATAATAACTATTGTGATTGTGTTAGCTTGGCCTGTGTCTTAGTTCTTTTGGGATACTATAACAAAATACCATGGCCTGGGTGGCTTGTAAACAATAAACTTTTATTTCTTACTGTTCTGGAGGCTGGAAATTTAAGATGGGGCTACCAGCATGGTCTGGTTCTGTTGAGAGCTCTCTTCCTGGCTTACAGACTGCTGTCTTCTCCCTTTCCTCCCCTGGGAGAGAGAGAGGGGGCGGGGGTAGAGAACAAGGTCTCTGGTGTCTCTTCTTACACTCATGACCTTACCTAACACTAATTCCTCCCCAAAGGTCCTATCCCCAAAATACCACCACATTGGGGTTTAGGGCTTTGATATATACATGGAGAAGCACATACATTCAGAATGTAACAATACTATATTTCAAGGAAATTGGTTAAGCAAAGACTCATGTCATTTAAGAGAAAGAGTCAGGCCCTAACCGGTTTGGCTTACTGGATGGAGCATCAGCCTATGGACTGAAGGGTCCCAGGTTCGATTCTGGCCAAGGGCATGTACCTTGGTTGTGGGCACATCCCCAGCAGGGGATGTGCAGGAGGCAGCTGATCGATGTTTCTAACTCTATCCCTCTCCCTTCCTCTCTGTAAAAAAATCAATAAAATATATTTTTTTAAAAGAGAAAAAGTCAGATAAAGAGAGAAATATTAAGAGATGAATCCTTGTCTTTTATAAGGAAGAATGATTATATTGGCAAACACCTAATACCTCTCATTAGTACAAACGCAATGGTAGGTAATTGTATATACTCTATGGGAAAGGTAGTGAGAAGATTTAGTGAATAAGGAATTCACAAACTTGTATCAGCTGCAGCATATAAAGGGCAGTCATTGTTAATATTTTGAAATATCTAAACTTGCTTTCAAATTTTTTACACAACATTTCTAAATGGATTGTTGGCAGCAACAGTCATTAACAAGGTCTTATGGCCTTTCTATTCCAGCCTTCAAATTGAGTAGAAGTTACCATAACAATTTTATTTATAATCTTTGAAATAGAATGCCTTTATTATTTAATAGGAAGCTAAGACTTTTATATTCACTTAAAAATGTTACTTGTTCTTTCTGGGAACCTTTTCTTGTTAAGAAGTAAAAAAATAGGACAATAAAACAATGGCCCACAGAAGAAAAGAGATCAAGTGGAAATAAAGAAGAAAACAGACAAATGCCAAGAAAAAGAACTTTTCCATAAATTACTTTCCCCTATTTGAAAGTTAAATAAAGTCAACTTGTTTGTCTGGATTCTTTCCTCAGAGAATAGAATTCTGGATAGGTCTCTGATCAAGTGTATTTGGCAAAAATTATTATAAATCAGGTTATTATTTAATGAAATGGTTTAATTAATTTAGTATTTCTATGTGTAATTTTCTTATGTCAAAAAGTAGCAGTTATCTACTGTTTTATTAAATGTGCTTGTCTTATAATTTCCACCGACCTTTTTTTTGTTTTTGCTTTTCAGATTCTGAGTAAATTCTATTCAGATATGGCTTTGCTATACTGAAAACAATATGGTAATCTAAAGCTTTTCTTTGCCAACATTATTGTATTCTGTTTTATTAAATGGTGGTCTTAATATGACTTGAGATTCACTAAGAGGATTAAAAAAATTTAAAAGACAGATAAAATTCCCATAATTTATATAGTTTTTACTTAACATTTTAGAAAAAAATTAGAAAATATTGGACAGTTTTCCTACAGAATTAATAGCATTGTATTTCCAGGCTTGAGCACTATATTTCAATATAAAGTATTTAGAATTTGACAAACAAGAGCAGCATTCCAGCTGTGATTTTATTCCTCAGGCAGCTGTGGCCCACCTGGCCTATGTGACAGTGGTTTGGACACTGGGCATTCTTGGCTCAGTAATATACTTGTTGAAAATGTTAAAGCAATTAGCCGAGGCAATCTCAAATGAGAAAACCCTAGAGAATAATATCAGTGAGGCTGTTGAATAAAACATATCATCTTAAAATCTTTGCTTATTTCTTCGGTATAATATTAGCACAATTAAAAGAACATTCTGGATTTTGCCTGGAGTGAGCTATTTTGAGTCCTTCAATTAAGCTCTTTTCCTATTCTATATAATAAAAGCATAATATGCAAATCAACCAAACAGCGGATCAACTGGTTGGCGGGGGTGGGGCCAGCGAGCAGGTGGCACCAGGCCAGCCAAGGTGCATGCTAGTGGGCAGAGAGAGGGGATGGTGATGGGGGGGTGGCGGCAACCAAAAGGGAGGGGGGGGGAAGCTTTGGGGGGGGGGGGGGGGGGGGGGGGGGGGGGGGCTGGCCGCTCACTGGCCGGCACCATCCCCTGATCGGCCCACCTGGTTGCCTCCCACAGAGAGAGGCGGGCAGTGGCAGTGGGGCGATGGGGGGCAGGGCCGGCCACTAGCCACCGGCACCATCCCCTGATCGGCCCGCTGGTCACCTCCAGCAGAGGGAGAACACACTGCGGCTTAGGCCCGCTCCCCAGGCAAAGTGGGCCTAAGCTGTCAGTTGGACATCCCCTGAGGGCTCCCGGACTGTGAGAAGCCTCTAGTAGTTATTTTGCTTAAGCCCAGAGATAGGAAGTACCAGGATTCAAATTCCATTGTCCCCCCTGTACCCAACCATCACCCAGCTTCTGAGCATCAGTTTTCCTTTTCCTCCCAATCAGAGGAAACCACCAGCTGAATTGTGGCTTTATCATTCCTTACCTGACTTGAAAAGGTTTCGTTTTGACTTTTAGAGAGGCAGGGAGAAAGAAACATCGGGTCCGTTGCCTCCTGCTTGCTCCCTACTAGAGATGGAGCCTGCAACCCGGGCTTGTGCCCTGACCGGAAATCCCAACTGGCAACTGGTTCACGGGAGGATGGCCAAACCAACTGAGTCACACTGGCCAGGGCTCCTGGCTGTTCTTCATGCTTTTATTCTGCATCCTTGATATAATGCTTGGATTTATATCTTCTTGAGTTTCATAAATATGGATTAATTCTAGTTCTATTGCAACTGTTTTTCATAATCCATTTTTTTTCCATTGTTTTGGTTAATCCTCACTGATGATATTTTTCCATTGATTTTTAGAGAGTGGAAGTGGGGAAAGAGACAGCGATTGGTTGCCTCCTGCATGCACTCAGCCAGGGCTGGGGAACCTGCAACCAAGGTTGCCTTTTTTAGAATCAAACTGGGACCCTCAGTCCACAAGCTGATGCTCTATCCGCTGAGCCAAACTGGCTCGGGCTTATAAGTGCACTTTTTTAGGGTGACTAGCACGTAGGAAGTATAGTGGATGGCTAAGATTCTGGTGTCAGACAACACTTGACTGTAATTTTGGCTAAGTTTACTTAGCTGCTTACAATTTCCTCATTTGTAAATGGATAAAACAGTACCTACCCTTACAGAGTTGTTAAAGATACGTAAATGCGACCTTAACTGGTTTGGCTCTGGATAGAGCATCAGCCTGTGGACTGAAGGGTCCCAGGTTTGATTCCAGTCAAGGGCATGTACCTTGGTTGCGGGCACATCCCCAGTAGGGGGTGTGCAGGAGGCAGCTGATCGATGTTTCTAACTCTACCCCTCTCCCTTCCTCTCTGTAAAAAAATCAATAAAATATATTTTTTTAAAAGAGAAAAAGTCAGATAAAGAGAGAAATATTAAGAGATGAATCCTTGTCTTTTATAAGGAAGAATGATTATATTGGCAAACACCTAATACCTCTCATTAGTACAAACGCAATGGTAGGTAATTGTATATAGTCTATGGGAAAGGTAGTGAGAAGATTTAGTGAATAAGGAATTCACAAACTTGTATCAGCTGCAGCATATAAAGGGCAGTCATTGTTAATATTTTGAAATATCTAAACTTGCTTTCAAATTTTTTACACAACATTTCTAAATGGATTGTTGGCAGCAACAGTCATTAACAAGGTCTTATGGCCTTTCTATTCCAGCCTTCAAATTGAGTAGAAGTTACCATAACAATTTTATTTATAATCTTTGAAATAGAATGCCTTTATTATTTAATAGGAAGCTAAGACTTTTATATTCACTTAAAAATGTTACTTGTTCTTTCTGGGAACCTTTTCTTGTTAAGAAGTAAAAAAATAGGACAATAAAACAATGGCCCACAGAAGAAAAGAGATCAAGTGGAAATAAAGAAGAAAACAGACAAATGCCAAGAAAAAGAACTTTTCCATAAATTACTTTCCCCTATTTGAAAGTTAAATAAAGTCAACTTGTTTGTCTGGATTCTTTCCTCAGAGAATAGAATTCTGGATAGGTCTCTGATCAAGTGTATTTGGCAAAAATTATTATAAATCAGGTTATTATTTAATGAAATGGTTTAATTAATTTAGTATTTCTATGTGTAATTTTCTTATGTCAAAAAGTAGCAGTTATCTACTGTTTTATTAAATGTGCTTGTCTTATAATTTCCACCGACCTTTTTTTTGTTTTTGCTTTTCAGATTCTGAGTAAATTCTATTCAGATATGGCTTTGCTATACTGAAAACAATATGGTAATCTAAAGCTTTTCTTTGCCAACATTATTGTATTCTGTTTTATTAAATGGTGGTCTTAATATGACTTGAGATTCACTAAGAGGATTAAAAAAATTTAAAAGACAGATAAAATTCCCATAATTTATATAGTTTTTACTTAACATTTTAGAAAAAAATTAGAAAATATTGGACAGTTTTCCTACAGAATTAATAGCATTGTATTTCCAGGCTTGAGCACTATATTTCAATATAAAGTATTTAGAATTTGACAAACAAGAGCAGCATTCCAGCTGTGATTTTATTCCTCAGGCAGCTGTGGCCCACCTGGCCTATGTGACAGTGGTTTGGACACTGGGCATTCTTGGCTCAGTAATATACTTGTTGAAAATGTTAAAGCAATTAGCCGAGGCAATCTCAAATGAGAAAACCCTAGAGAATAATATCAGTGAGGCTGTTGAATAAAACATATCATCTTAAAATCTTTGCTTATTTCTTCGGTATAATATTAGCACAATTAAAAGAACATTCTGGATTTTGCCTGGAGTGAGCTATTTTGAGTCCTTCAATTAAGCTCTTTTCCTATTCTATATAATAAAAGCATAATATGCAAATCAACCAAACAGCGGATCAACTGGTTGGCGGGGGGGGGGCCCAGCGAGCAGGTGGCACCAGGCCAGCCAAGGTGCATGCTAGTGGGCAGAGAGAGGGGATGGTGATGGGGGGGTGGCGGCAACCAGCGGAGGCAGAGGGGTAATGGGGGGGAGGGGGGGCTGGCCGCTCACTGGCCGGCACCATCCCCTGATCGGCCCACCTGGTTGCCTCCCACAGAGAGAGGCGGGCAGTGGCAGTGGGGCGATGGGGGGCAGGGCCGGCCACTAGCCACCGGCACCATCCCCTGATCGGCCCGCTGGTCACCTCCAGCAGAGGGAGAACACACTGCGGCTTAGGCCCGCTCCCCAGGCAAAGTGGGCCTAAGCTGTCAGTTGGACATCCCCTGAGGGCTCCCGGACTGTGAGAAGCCTCTAGTAGTTATTATAATTAGTTATCATTTCCATAACAATATGAACTTTTTATAAGTGCTTTGTAACAATATTAAGAAGTTTCTGTTCTTTGTGGTCTTATGAGGTAAAAGTTAATATACATAAGATTCACAGGAAGTGCTGATGCCATTGTAATAACCTGATAATTATTTAACAGGAAAGGAGGAAAGGGAAGGCTAGACAATAGAGTCATGCCATTTATATAGCTTTGTATTTAACATTTTCCAAGTCTATTCCCCGCTGATCAATGCGGGAAGAACTGGACAAAGGCAATTTAGATGCATGCCCAGTAAGATCTGAGTGACTTGGGATGGTGCCTGCCTGCTTGCCCGTCATTCACACCTGGAAGCCAGTCGGTGGCCAGAATGGTTTTTACTCCTTTCTCTCTGGCGTTCTGAGTTCCTGGCTCTCCTGTAGCAGGGGGCATGCTCCCTCGTGTCTATGCAGCTCATGGCCATTGTGGGATCATGGCCTTGCTTTTGGCTCTATTGGCACCCCAGATGCACCTCTTTCAGGACTGGTTTAAGGGGCAGGAGACATTGAAAACAGAGGAATGTTACTTCATGCAAATAAAGCTTTTTTCCATATCATTCTCCAGTGCAAATCTTAGAAAATACATCTTCTAAAAATATTGCAAGAACCTCCACCTTGCTCCCTTGAGTGTTGTGGAAGTTTGAGTCTCTGGTAACAGTACAACACATTATATTGATCCTACATCTCACACTGAAACCACCTGTAGTTTGCTTTGCCAAAAGCCAACATAGATTGCGGTTCTTGCTAAATCAAAGGACAGGTAACTAATTTATGTAGTCACATCTGGAATGAGCCAAAAATCTAGGCATAGACTTCTGTCCCCATTATTCATTGTCTTATGTCCCCCAGTACAAGGAGTCAGAATCCAAATGGCAATAAAACCATAATGTGAATCTATACAGTTAAATATAGCATTAAAAGAGCCAGTTATTACTAGCCTTGCATAATGTATGGTAGCAATGATTACAATTGGAAGTGAGATTCAATTCCCAAAGGCCACTGGAAACCAGACCCTCAGCTCCAGGTTGGATAATGCACTGCTGAGGGTTGACTTTTTTCAGTCACTTGAGTCAGGGTAGATTGTTACAAGCTCCACACTGCTTCCCTGGTGGGATTTCTAATATAAAATTGAAATAGAAGCAATAATCAACATATATACATGACAATGCCTCTTTCAAAGTCAAGCTCATTCATTAGGAAAGAAAAGCCTCACAATTCTGATTAAGGTGACTTTCAAAAATCTTAAAGGCAAGTCACGCCCACACATAGAACTTTTTGGTCTCCCCTGTCAACTCATCTTTTACTTTTACTTCTTAGAAAGTTCCTGGGTGCTAAATGTTTCCCGAATCAGAGAAGCTCTCCCAAAAGGCTTGCTTAGGCTCTCTCTTTCCTCTCATTTTGGTCGTAAAAATTTGCCTATATAAATATGATATATCTTTTATATCTTTCCTCTGTGTTTTGACTTTAATGAGAAAAGATTGGAAGACTAGGAATCATACAATAGCATTCTGTTATTTTCTCACTGAAAAAAATCTTTTGAAAATTACTTAATTTCTATTTGTTTCCATAGTAAATTCCTCATTTTTGGGGGGGGGAGAAATTAATATCCTCTACAGAATTAAGAAGCAAAATGTGCTGAGTAGGGCAAAAAGTAAGATATCTAGGCTTGGCATACTCTAATATCACCCTCTGTTCAATTCACTAAATATTAAACATTCAAAAATACTAACTACTCATACTTTTTCTCCAATGTATTATTTTAAACAATCTTAATATCATCCATATTAAAATGCTTTAGGAAGGAAAGAAAGAAGAAAGGAAGGAAGGAAGGAAGGAAGGAAGGAAGGAAGGAAGGAAGGAACAGAAGTTGGCAAAGTAGGTTTACAGTTGGAATATGCAAAACAGTTTATTTTTTATTACTGTTTATTAATTATTGTATTATTTATTCTTATTACCCTACTTTTGCCCATGCCTGCATAATATATTCAATTCCACAGCATCTTAAGAAAACAGAATTCAGTAAATTGTTATTTTCCCAGGTAAAATGAATCTGTTTTCAAAAATATCTTCTACGTTCCATACCTCAAATTCTCACCCTCCACTGTCATCTAGCAAATTGTTTTACCTATCTCTACACCTTTTATCTAAAATACAGAGAAAAACTTCCAGTTTGACAGAGAATCGCCAAATTCACATAGAAAGTAATCAAGGACTATTAAGTTCTGTGAGTTTATGACCTTCTGATGCAATCTCAAGATCAGTATTTTCCTGCTCTAGAGCCCTGAGGCAGGTATTTGCATATGAGTTTCAGTTGCTCCTAAACACACAGAATTTATGGTGGCCCCATGATTACCACTGTTCTCCTGAACTGCTTCCCCAAATCTCCTTGGTACCAATCATAACAACACTTGGGATCACCCTATGTATGTGCATGGCCCCACTATATGGTTGAGTTCTACTACTATGTTTCCACTTTGGTCTTGCTTTCAGAGTTCCTCCTAGTTTCACTCGTGATGCCTCAGTCCCCTTGAGGGCCTGGAACTCTGTTTTGGTTTAATGATTGAGAGTCACTGTCACCTGTACTTTATCAGGTCTGAAGACTTAGCTACTACCAAACTCCCTACCTGGGGATAAGTACATGGATTTTCTAAAGGGAAAATACCTGCCATTGAAGTTCTGCTGCCTAAGATTCTTGTTATTATTTGTCACTATTACATAAATGTTATAGACTACCTAGGAATTACTATTATGGGTAAATTGTGTCATTTGTAAGATATAGTTCCTCTCTCTGACTCCCTCATCTGCTTCTACATAGTCTAGATTTTAAATTGTTGGAATAGGGAACTATGGCATTTATTTATCTTTATACTCCAGAGCCAGGCACAGTTAATGCTGTGGCTGAAGGTACAAATGAATTAATTCCCCTATGTGATACACTGACTCATAGCTCTTCAACGATGTCCATGCCCCAATCCCTGGAACCTGTGAATACATTATGTTACATGACAAAAGGTACTTTGCAGATATATTTAAGGTTATAGACCTTAAAATAACAACAACAATTAACCTAGATTATCCATGGGGGTACAAACTAATTATATAATCCCTTAAAAGCAGAGAATTTTCTCTGGCTGGAGTCAGATATAGAGGAAAAGTAAGGCAGAATAGAAATAGCAATAGGGGAAGTCAGAGAGCATAAGAATGAGAAGGATTGTATGTAGGTGGCTGTATGCATGGATTAGAGAGAGATGTCTAGGAACCAAAAGTGGCCTACTGCTGACAGCTAGCAAGGAAATGAGGATCTCAGTCCTACATCCTCAAGGAACTGAATTTGACCAACCACATGAATGAGCTTGGAAGTGTATTTCACTCCATAGCCTCCACTTAGGAATTCTGCCCTGCTGACATCTTGATTTTAGCCTGGTGAGACCCATATCAGACTTCTGATCTATAGAAACTGTGAGATAATTAAGCTGTGCCCTTAAGCTTGTGGTCATTTTTATAGGGGCCATAGAAAACTGATATTCCCTGGCCTGGCTGGTGTGCTCAGTGGTTGAGTGACAACCTATGAACCAGAAGTCACCATTCTATTCCAGGTCAGGGCACATTCCCAAGTTGCAAGTTGGTCCCCAGTAGGGGGGCATGTAAAAGACAGCTGATCAATTATTCTCTCATCCTTGATGCTTATCTCTCTCTCCCTTCCTCTCTGAAATCAATAAAAATATATTTAAGAAAAAAAAAAGGAAAGAAAACTAATACACCCATTTTGGGGTTTTCTCTGGTCTAATTCCCTAACTCTCTGGTGGGAGTTAATTCCCTAATTCTCTAGAAAATCTATTCTCCTTATTATCTTCCACATCATGCCTAAGAAGAATTGTTTTAGAGGGACCAACGACTATCCCAATGTTGACCAATTTTATATAAAATACATAATAAGATATTTATATAAAATATTTAATGAAATATTTATATAAAATATTCTTTCCTTTGAACACATTCATGGTAGATGAAAACTCAAATTCCCTAAATACACCAAACTTTTTGCAGCATTTGTTCCATGATGCTTTTATTCTAGGAGCTCTAAAATTTTCAAGTCTATCTAAACCACCTGGAAGACTTGTTAATGGACACATTGCTGGGCCCCAATCCTAGAGTTTCTGATTCAGTAGATTTGGGGCCAGAGATTTTCACTTCTAACAAGTTCCCAGGTGATGCCAATACTGCTGGTTAGATTAACATACTTTGAGGCCCATATTTAGTAAAATCAAATGATTCATTTGTTCTATAAGATATTAGTCTCTTTTATCCACCCATACTCCTTTTCAAAACCTATTTCTACATTAACATTCATTTGGGTATGTGCCCTTCCATAAGAAAGAAGGAAAAATATAAAAAAATAAATGATATTCAAATCAGCAATTTTTCTCATAATGTAGGTTATTGAAATTATTTAGAAATAACCTATGCCAATATTTCTTAGGTGGGATTTAAAGCAGGGTAATTCTTCATTGTGTCAAATTTTATTAAGTGTCCTGTGTATTTTTACACCTGGCCCTTGCTAACCAAATGCCTATAACATTCCTCAGTCATTGTGATAACCAACAATGTTCCCACATATTTCCAAACATTCCTGTAGAGGATGTACAACACTAATTGAGAATTAAAAATCCATGTTATTCAAGTTTACATGCTATTCTTCCCTAAAATTAGTAAGGATTTTCAAATTTTATTATCATGTTTATTCATAAGTACTGGTAACTCTAAATATTTTAATTAATAGGATATATTAGGCCCTGACCGGTTTGGCTCAGTGGATAGAGCGTCGCCCTGTGGGCTAAAGGGTCCCAGGTTCAATTCCGGCCAAGGGCATGTACCTTGGTTGTGGGAACATCCCCAGTCGGGGGTAGGCAAGAGGCAGCTGATCGATGTTTCTCTCTCATCGATGTTTCTAACTCTCTGTCCCTCTCCTTCCTCTCTGTGGAAAATCAATAAAATATATTTAAAAAAAATAGGATATATTAGTATACTAACTCCCTGAAGCCACAATCAAAAATAATTGGCTCACTTCAATAAGCATTCCATCTACTGTATTTTTTATATCCTCATCTGAGGATATGTTTAGTAATTTTAGAGAGAGAGGAAGGGTGAGAGAGAGAGAAACATTGATGTGGGAAAGAAACATCCATCAGTTGCCTCCATATGCACCCCAACCAGGGATCTAACCCAACACTTTTTCACATAAAGGATGACACTAACCAACAGAGCCCTTTGGCCGGGGCAGCATTCCATCTACTTCTAAGTGTCCAGAGCCTGGAAAGCAAAGGCCACACAGCAGACTCACTCAGGTTTCTCTATATAATTTAATTTCCACCAATATATGTGTCTTCATGACCTAGAATTGGAGCAAATACTTTTAAGATAAACTTAGCGGGAAGCATACATTTTATTCATACATGCTATAAATACTGTGATACATTGTAAAACCATAAACTGTAGTTAAAGCTTCCTAATTTACTAACAAACTTCCTGATTCCACAGGTCCCCCTCATTTCAAAGTCAGCAGACTCTTGAATGATCCAGTTCTACTGCATGGCTTTAGGACATTTTCCTGGAGGCTGCATGACTTTAGGATTGATTCCTCATTGTCCAGCCTTGAGTCAGTTTCTTTAGCATTCCCCTCAATTTTATAGGCCACTTAATAGCCAGGAATAATTCTCCTTATGTTCAAACTAGCCAGCAAGGAATCTGTTATCTACAATGAAACTACACTCAACACAGAATACAATTAGAGCTAAATAGTAGTCAAGAGAAAACCCATGGGTTTTTGTTTGTTTGTTATTAAATCCAGAGGCAAGGTAATTGAAAGGTAATTACAGTGGGGCCTTGACTTACGAGTTTAATTCATTCCGAGACCAAGCTTGTTAAGGAGCTTAACTCAAATTACTCTATCAACTCAATGCAAAAAAATCGGCGGAGAGACAGCTGGTATCTCAAAAAACTCGTTAGTCGGGACACTCCTAAGTCAAGGCCCCACTGTATTTCCAAATCTACACATAGAACAGAAGTTATTAATAGGTATTTAATATTTTTCTTTATAGAAATATAGTAACAATTCATGCTGGCAAACAAATTTTTTAAATAATTTGGTTATCAGTGGAGTTGGAATTATGGATAAAACAAATTCATTTTCATCTTGGTGACTTCTTTCTCTCTATTATCCCTCTATGTCAAGCTGTCAAAGTGGAAAATATCCCACCATTAAAGAATGATTTATTTGGCTTTTCCAGTCCTTTCATTCAAAATGCATTTCTAATACGAATTTAAAGACTACCCAGACAGAATTGACCTCTCTTTATGAATGCCCTCAGTATTTAAGAATGTGGAAAATAAAAAGCTAGATTCTATGTCTGGATCAATAGGGACACTGAACTAAATCATTACAAGTGAAGCTTGGTGCCAAAGGTAGCCGTGAGAGCTTAACCAGCCCCACCTTCCTCAGCTTAAACAGACACAACCACAAGCACTCCACTATCCCAGCCCTTGGAAATGCAGAGAAATTCTTGTGAGTCTATTGAACATTCTACACCTTAGAGAACTGACCTATCTACCTAGTGTTTAATGATCAGGGTTGCACTATGATGGTATTTGGTTTTCCCTTATAAATAAAACTCCAAAATCTACTACTGGCTTTTGCACAGGGCCAGCATCAGGAAAGCATTAAATTATGTAATGTTTTACTTTGTCATGTTTACTAATACTGTAACTTCCTTATTTAAAAGACACATATCTATCAGTTTCTACTGCTTTTTCTTACTTTACACACACATGTGATGTGCAGGAACCACACACAGGAAGCCTTTTTTTGTGTATAAAACAATCACTGAAGGTTTAGGGCTTGTACTTGTGCATTGCTGCAATGCAAACTAAATTGAATGGAAAACATGACTGAAATCTCTAGATATTTCTGAAACTCATGCTTCAGCTCACACTAAACTATTTGGCATCCTTGTTGACTCACTGTTGTTCTGGTTTTCTTTCCATTTTTCTCTCTGCCTGGCTCATCCTTTTATTTTTCCCCTCCTCTTTTCTATAATGTACCTTCCCTTTACTCTCTGCCTCCTCTTTCCACCCCATTAAAATAAACTCCATTAAAATAAATCCTCTGCCGAAACCGGTTTGGCTCAGTGGATAGAGCGTCGGCCTGTGGACTGAAGGGTCCCAGGTTCGATTCCGGTCAAGGGCATGTACCTTGGTTGCAGGCACATCCCCAGTAGGGGGTGTGCAGGAGGCAGCTGATCGATGTTTCCCTCTCATCGATGTTTCTGACTCTCTATCCCTCTCCCTT
>NW_005370887.1:824675-825020 GCF_000412655.1 Myotis brandtii | reverse complement strand
TAGTTCTCTTTGGTTCATATCCCCAAATTCAGCAAACATTGTTTGCATAGTCTGAGAACTTATCTAAGGATTTCCAAAATCTCCACATGTTCTTTAATAATTGGGTCCCCCCCGCCCCCCGTAGAGATGGTGGGCTGGGGGTGATGTACAAGAATTCAAGGAGGATATGATAATTTTTGTTTACATAAAGATTTATCTCTTAGTTATTGGTATTATTGTAATCTACACTAATAAAAGACAAAGATGCTAATTGACCATACCTTTGCTATGCCCTAAGCCACGCCCACCAGCCAATCAGAGCGACTATATGCAAATTAACCCAACCAAGATGGCGGCTGGCAGCCA
>NW_005370887.1:812650-824364 GCF_000412655.1 Myotis brandtii | reverse complement strand
GGCCAGCCTGCAAATGGCCCTCAGCCCCTCACCCAGGCTGGCCAGTCACCCCAGTGGGGACCCCCACACTGAAGGGGCTGTGGCCAGCCTGCAAACAGCCATCAGCTCGTCACCCAGGCTGGCCAGGCACCCCAGTGGGGACCCCTACCCTGAAGGGGCTGTGGCCAGCCTGCAAACAGCCATCAGCCACTCACCCAGGCTGGCCACACCTTCATGGGTGAGGGTCCCCACTGGGGGGCTTAGCCAGCCTGCAAACTGCCATCAGCCACTCACCCAGACTGGCCAGGCACACTAGCAGAACCCCCCCTCCCCCGAAGGGTCTGTGGGAAATCTGAAAACGGCCCTCATCCCCTCACCCAGGCTGGCCAGGCATTCCAGTGGGGACCCCCACCCTGAAGGGGCTGTGGCCAGCCTGTGAACAGCCATCAGCCCCTCACCCAGGCTGGCCAGGCACTCCTATATAATAAAAGGGTAATATGCAAATTGACCCTAACAGCAGAACGACTGGGAATGACTGCTCACTATGACACACACTGATCACCAGGGGGCAGATGCTCAATGCAGGAGCTGCCCTCTGATGGTCAGTGCACTCCCACAGGGGGAGCTCTGCTCAGCCACAAGCCAGGATGACTGCTGCCAGTACAGCAGTGGTGGTGGGAGCCTCTCCCGCCTCCTCAACAGTGCTAAGGATGTCAGACTGCAGCTTAGGCCTGCTCCCTGCTGGCAAGTGGACATCCCCCGAGGGCTCCTGGGCTGCCAGAGTGATGTCTGACTGCCAACTTAGGCCCAGTCCCCCAGGGAGCGAGCCTAAGCCAGAAGTTGGTCATCCCCCGAGGAGTCCCAAACTGCGAGAGGGCACAGGCCGGGCTGAGGGACCCTCCCCAGTGCACAAATTTTTGTGCACCAGACCTCTAGTACTTATAAATAAATTTTAATTGTGTGATAGAGGATATTTTAAATTAGAGAATTAGGGCAAATATATAACTATAGGCTTTATGTTACAGGAAGCATGAAATTAATTTTAGCTAATAGTGGTTAATAAAGTGTGATTTCATTCATTATACATATTTCCACTAGCAGCTCAAATCAAATCTTCATATCTATTCCTATAAATGTTTTCAAGACATGTTTTCATATCAAGCAAGTTCCAAAGGGGTATTAATATCTTAATTTATTATACAAATACTTTAATGCTTTTTATTTTCTTTATAAGGTATAATTGTTTTACTAGTCCTTACTTTAGTGTATCTATTGCTGCTCTACAATCTCTTGTAAATTATATTGTTACCAAAATCATTTTCTGTTTTCTAATCACACAGCTTCAAAGTACATCATTTCTTTTTCACTTCCTCACTCCAACTGCATTTGGAATTCTCACAGATAATGAACATGAACCTAATAGACAAGCTCCTCAACTCTGGTAATGAGAAGGAAAAATTAAACTATCTCATTCATAAGTTGAAATTATTAACTGTGAATTTTCTCATTTGTCTCATTTAATGAGGTAATTCATATGCCAGCACATTCAAAACTAAACAGTAAATGTTGGTTATTATTTATAGTAATAATAATAATGATAATAATAACACTTTCTCTTTCTTATTATCATACCTTTCCAAAGATGATTCAAATCATAAATGTTATGAATTGTGATTTCATCCACTAAAGGCTGGGTAGGAGAAAGCCTAATAAAAGCCTAGCGTTGATGGGAAAATGTAGTAGAAAAGGTATCTGTGGTTGATAGTCATTAACAAGGATTTTCTAGATCAAGGAAAGACTTCTTATATAAAGATATAAACATAAACAAATCATATAATGGCTATTCAAACAATGAGAGGGTTTATTTCAGATTTATATTAAAGAATTAGCTTCCATAATTCATTTAAACCAACTTATTTCATAGAATTCACAGTGCCAGACACATTGGACTTTTATTACATTCAAAGAAAAAAAAATCTGTAAAGTAAAGCAGGGGGAAATAAATGGGTGTGGAAAGCAAGCATTTATCCCAAAACCTTTTAATTTGCCCACAAACCTAGTGATAACTATTTGGTAGGGTCATTGGCAACAGATAGGAAGGATAGAGGCTTTGGGAGTGGAAATTTGCAAAGAAATTTACAAAAGTGTCAGAAAGAAGAGGTGTCAGTATACATCTCATCTTCCATCTACTGGGAATCCACAAAAGTCAAGGTATTTGGTTAAGTGTGGTGAGACAGTCCTAAGGACCCATCTCAGTAATCCTTTATTTTTCTAAAATAAACAAACAAGCAAACAAGTCATCAGTAATTATTTTGTTGGGTTCTTTGTTTTGGGTTTTTGTTTTTTATTTTTGCACCGAAGCATAGTTAATGTCTGTAAAATAACTTAATGTGTTAACTATATTCTGTCTTATTCCTAATTTATCAGTTCTCTAGACAGAGCTTTCTCTTTATTTTAGGTTTGTATAAAAATAGTGCCAAGTCCTATAGACAGTGCAAAAACAACAACAACAAATCTGTTTGAAAGGAAAATGTCTTGCCAATATTCTATATCTAAGGTATTCATGACTCTAAACAGGTGGTTTATTGATGTGTTTTTTTTCTCTCTCTCTTGATTTTTCTCTCTTCTGTTTTCTCAACATGTTAGTTCAGTTGTGATCTGAGTTTTAGGTATATGCATGTCCTGTAATCTTCCTTTTTACTCCCGCACCCCTTAAGTCCCCTTTGTAGTTTTGTGGATGCTATTTACTATTATTATTCCTGATCTAAACACCTGCAGCATGTCAGTTTTTTTCTGATCTGTTCAGGTAAAGAGACAACCAGGTTCTTTTTAAAAATAAATATATTTCAGTCACATAAAAATTATAAAATAAAAATATGAAGGAAATAATATATAAATGTAACTAGATCATGGAGAAATCAAGAAAAGGGAGTTTCATAGATAAAGGTATGAAGTAATCAAAGTAACAATGATTTTTATAATGGCATAATTAATAAACTTCAATTTTATAGTATTCTCCCACAAAAAGAACTATGGGGAAGAAGTAAGGGTAATTATGCATTAATGAGAACTTTGATAATAGAGTAGCAACATTAGAGATTAGTACTGGAATTTTGTAAAAGAAAATTCCAGAAAGACAGCTGATAAAACAATATAATGATACCAGCTAGTCAATTGTTCTAAGGAAATTGCACCTGCTAACTTCTTAACAATAATACAATTTTAATTTTACTTATAAGAATATAAAGAGAGTATTATGATATAAGAAAATTAGTCATGTTTATTACTACAGGTGTTATCATTTTTAAGACTTTTTACTTTTACTTTTTTAATATAAGTATTTATCCCAAAAACAACTCTGATAGAGGTTTACAGATGCTGAATCTAGATCATAGCATTAAAATAATTTTCCAAAGGTACATACATCTATTAGAGCCAGATCCACAATCTGACCTTGAGTCCTTCCCCTTCTGATGCTAAAGTTATCTCTTACATGACCACCTAACCGAAACCTTTTTGTGTTAACCTGGAACAATTTCTTTCAATTTACATGATCTGTCTAATTTTATCTAAGATTAATTTATTTCAACATTTTCAGACTTTCTAATGTTATGCCATTTTGAAAAAATACACTTTTGAATCCAATTTATAAATCATTATAAATGAAGTCAATGAAATACTTTAGCATGTCTCTTGGCATGTATCCTTTTCTACATCTAGGAGATGGTATCATCATTTTTTGAAAGAGGTAAATTGTACCTAGAAGCAGGTCAGTCAGTGATATATAATTTGTTCTTTCAGAAATATAATACTCACTCTTCACATATAACAGTAAAATTATTTATGCTTTTGTGGATATAGTTTCTTTCTACGGATAAGAAGTGTAATATGAAATCTGTTGGCTTTTTAGGGATCTTGAATAAAATGTGATGGGCATTTAGTTAGACAGACATGAGCAGAGCAAGGACCAGGGGGCAGGTACAGGTCACCAGAGTGGAAAGCACTGGTACCTATCAACTAGGGGAGAAAGAACCTTGCCCCCTGGGTAATCTTTCTGCCACTATCATGTAGCTGGTCATGCAGTTCAGACCCTCTGCTCTTTCACATCAATAATAATACAGTTTGGACCCTTCCCTGATTGTCCTCCCCTGGCATGTTGCTAATCATGAGGGTTAGACCTCCTTAGAGGAGGGACAAACAAGGGGGCCAGAAAATAGCCCTTAAGCATTAAGCCCCCAGGACAATGAGGTTCTAATCTGCATCGAATTCATCTAAACCTCAGTTCTGTTTCAATTCCAGGCCCAGAAAAGCAGAAAAACCAGACAAGCCACTTGGCTGACCTCAGGACCAGCTGCATTGAGTAAGGACCCTCTGCTCTGACGCTGACCAATTAGTGGAGACCACAACCCTGAAAGGACACACCTGGAAAGCTGCTGAATATTCTATTGAGATCCTCCCCTGGGACCTCCCCTAAAATTCCCGCCCTTAAAATCCCTTCAGACAGAGGACACAGCCCACTCTCCCTCCTGGGAGCAATCCCTTGCCTTTCCCTTCCCCCTATGCTCCCCACAGGTGAATTTTCTTAGGCTCTTAGGTGACCTCTGTGAAAGGGTCCTTCGACCGCCAAAGGGGTCACGACCCACAGGTTGAGAACCGCTGCTCTATAAATTGTTTCCTGTGCCCATTTCTTCTGCCAGTCACTTCTAGCTCTGTGACTTTCTTAATAAACCTTCTCTCATAGGTGGAGTTTTGGCTCTGAATTCTTTCCTAGCCAGAACTCAAGTACCAAGGTTGCTGAACCAAGGCCCAGTCTGACTCCACCAGTCTAACACCTGGTGCCATCCTTGAGGCTGTCAATGAAAACATACTTTGGTAAAATTATTAATAAAAGTATAAAGTACAGAAAATCAGATGAGGCCACTTGTTTAATATCAATAGCTTCCAAATTAAAATTGCATTTTATTTTTTATTTTATCTTATTTTTTAAATAAGCTAAGATACAACTTTTATGTACATTTGTTTCCTTGATTAAGATTTCATACTAAGTAAAAAAATGAGAAAATTTAAGAATATAATGTATTTTTGTTGAAACATATAGAAATTCGAATTTGGAGTGAGTCTTTAATAAGTGATTAAGTATCTCTCATCACACACATGCCACAAAGTGAATAGTTTATATTCTAAACTAGAAAGGTAATGAAAAAGAAAAGCCATCGTTTTCCTCACATAATGCATTTTACACCAAATAGAAATGAAATTTAACAATATAGACTTTACTCTTGGCTGCTTACAATAAAAGACCTTGACTGTCAAATGTTATTATCATTGAAAAGATGAAATTGTCAAATGAAACCATAATATTTCAGCAAGTTATTCCCTTTCCTCTTTATCTACCTCTCTAAGCATTTTAATATTTTTGTGAGATTTTGAATTTGCTTTTCTCCAAAAAAATTAAGACAACACATGTAAAAGTAAATAAACTTTAACCATTTTAAAATTTTAAATATTGAAACCAAAAAAAAGGGAAAGGGGGAAGGAAGAAAAGCATCAAATACTGGACACAGTATTAAGAATTCTACTAACTGGATAATTATGAGTAAATAAAGCAATATTATCTATTTCATAAGTAAATATGTTTTATGTGCATATTGCTTTCTGGTTCTTCTCAGGCAAAAGACTGAGTGAGAGACCCACATGAAACATTACGTGAGAATTGATTACTGCTGCCCTTTCAAGTCTCTTTGAAAATGAATTGGTCAATAAAAGTCCCTCTGTTTATTAGGGAGTAGGGAGGAAGGCAGGCCTTCCAGCAGAAATAATAATAGATGCTAAGGAGTAAATGATCCCCGCCACATCTTCCCCCTAAGGAAGACTGAAATTGAAAAGGTAAGAAAAACATGAGTTTTCTTGATTTCAATAGTTTTATACCAGGAGAATTTGGTGTTAAAGTCCCTTCCAAACATTACATGTGTTTGCATACAATCACACAGATGCTGGCTGCCTCTGGAGAGACGTCATCCTTAGAGGTAATGTGTCACAGATTTTTCCAAAATCCCAAGCCAAACATCAGCTGTGGCAAAACTTTTATATTTTCTTCCTGGATATGAAGATCTCTCAGCTCATGTCCATGATTATCACTTTGTTACTTAAATCAACTTAAAGCAAAACTGGAAAAAATGAAGGTCATAAGAATTTATATTGACATGGGATTTTTTGGACTGGAACACGTGGTGTTTCCCCCCCCCCCCCCCCCCAGCCCCACAGCCTAGGGCAGGATGGTTCCCAGGCTCTTTGTCCCTTGGAGTCGAAAAATAAATGAATCCCTGGATGGAAGATGGTATAGCAAAGGTGGAAATTTATTGAAGAACAAGTACAGACCCCCACTTGGGGAAGGGGAAAGAATCTCACAGCTCAGATTCCCACATGGGGAGGAGAAAAGAGTCCCACAGCACAGACTCCCATGTGGGAAGGAGGACAGAAATCCACTGAGTTCCTTTTTTCCCTGATTTATAAAAGCTGCAGTTTTTGTGCCTCCATATCACCTCTGATTGGCCACTATAGCAACTCCTGAGCTCAAAGGTCAAACCTCACAAGGGACATGTGAGGCCCTCCTTCTTTATTTTATTTTATAGACCTTTTGCTACTCCCAGTTTCCTTATCTTATGGAAATGTAACTGTTGCCTCTCCCTTGTCTTATGGAAATGTAACTGCTGCTGTTCCCTTGTCTTATGGAAATGTATCTTTTTGCAACTCTGTAGCCTGTGTTTTTTCCATGGAACCCCTTAATTTCTAAAATTTTTCTAAACCTGCCTATTTTCCCCTAAAAATTCCTATTTTACCCCAAAAACTCCTTTCAGTATTACAGTGGATAGTGCTTGTCCTACTGGATATGAGGTCACCAGTGCCCTATCAGGTCTATTTCCACTTGCTTAATCTCCTTAGGATTGGGGGCCTCCAAGTCCTCTAAAGAGTCTGCCCAAGGGCAACCTAAGGGAAGCCCTATATTTGCCTAAATCCAGACAATTTTTATGTTAAATGTTTCTTCAGCAAGAACACAATATGGAATAGACTATTAATGCTCATCTCTTGATGATCCCAGAATAGAAAGCCAAGTGCTCTCTGACTCCTTGCATCTTCCCCTGGATTTTTCTTATATCATTTATTTCTTGGGCCTCTGCTCCAAGGAAATATTTATTTGAGATATATAAAATATCCATCAGTACACCTTGAATTCCATGTTGAAATATTTAAGTCGGCGAGGGACTGACACATACATACTTACTAATTCTAATAACAATCAGGTGGAGATACGTGATTTTTGGGCGGAACACATGGTGTTCCTCTGGGCAGGATGGTTCCTGGATTCTTTGTCCGTCTGAGTCGAAGAATGAATCCATGGACAGAAGATGGTATAGCAAAGGTGGAGATTTATTGAAGAACAAGTACAAACTCCAATATGGAGAGGGGGAAAGAGTCCCACCTACTTCCTGTTTCCAAGGTTTATAAAGGCTGCAGTTCCTGTGTCCAGATATCCCCTCTGATTGGTCAATATTCCCTTTTGAATTGGTTATTATAGTAATTCCTGAGGCCCTCCTCCCTCATTGTCTTCCTATTTCCTCTGGACTTTCTTCCTCCTTTATTTTGTAAAAATAGACCTTTTGCTACTCCTAGTTCCCTTGTCTTATGTAAATATAGCTGTTGTCTCTCCCATGTGTTATGGAAATGTAACTGCACCTGGCTTCCTTGTGTTATGGAAATGTACCTTCTCCCAGTTTCCCTTGTGTTATAGAGATGTCACTTCTCCCAGTCTGTAGCCTGTGTTTTTTCCATGGACTCCAATTCTAAAAATTCCCTAAACCTGCGTAAATTCCCCTAAAATTCCTGCTTCAGTGGGGTACCTATTTTAGATGACAGTTATTTTACCTTCTTCAGGTTGCAGGGCTAGAAAATGAGGAAGCCAAGTTTGAGACTACATGTCCGTCTGCAAAGGCATGCTGTTTTTTATAATTAGGTTACTGTACAGAAATTTGGGTCAAAGTTTCCATAAGTTTAAAGAAACTAATAAATGGATAGATACTGGGAACGTAACTTCAATGGATTGCATAGATGAGTAAACTAAGAAATAGAGAGGTCATGTAGGTCCATCCCTTGCCAAGTGATCGTCTTCTAGCTCTCAGGCACAGCTGAAAAACAGAGAATTTCTATGACAATCTAAAACTTGCTAGAAACCGATCAGAAAGCATTGGCTGGCCTCCTGCACTTTCTAGTTCAGAGTAGCTTCCCAAACCTTCCCAGGGATGGTTTATGGGCTAGAGGTACACCACCCTAACTAGACTGCTAGGCAAGGGAAGATAAGTTTATTCCATTCTTAAATCTCATCCCCCCCCCACCCCCTATCATTCAGATAATTATATTACAGAAAAATTATTTGGGTGCACTATTCTTATTTCATCACAGTGAACAAAGAAAAGAAAAAAAATATGGACAAAAGAGAAGATATAATAAAGCCACCACATAAAAATTGATATGTTAAATTTTGTAAAAATTAATGAAAATGGTAAATACCAGTTGGTAATAGAGGCAGTTCAAAATCAGTTTGTCAGAATAACAAAGCAATATTTGTAATTTTAAGGAAAATATTTTTGTATATTCTTGTAATGACTGTATAATTGTTACTTGATTTTTCTATAGTATAGATTTATAATTTATAATGTATTACATAGTATTTACAAAGTTTAAAGTAATTTAATCTAAGATTGGGTTTCAAACTGTTCCCCAGAGTCCTAGCATCCAGAGAGGGGAATACATACAAGAGGGCAATTTGGGGGAGGAACATCAAGCTCTATGTAGTTTTCAAATGTTTCCTGTGTAGAATCCTATCCAATAAAGGCTTTTAACAAAAGATTTTGCTGCTATCACTTTAATCCAATTATGAAGTAATTTTTTTATAGAAATATTATTTAAACCTTCTTAAACATTTAGTAACTGTGATTCTCTTACAGATGTAAAGATCTTTTGAATTATTCAGTTTGTGAATACACAATAAAATATTTAATAATATTTTAAAAATATTTAATGAAGATCAAACTGAGCCTATATCTGAAAATGTTAGATAGTTCATGAATTATAAATATTTCTAAATTTGCATATTCAACATTTGCTAAATCTTAGAATTTGAAAGATTACATTAAGATGTTGCATCAAACTATCTGTTGTATTTGGCAAAGACAATCAAACATGATGGTTAAAAATCCAGACTCTGCACAGAGAACCTGGGTTCAAATCTTAGCTCTGCCAGTTACTCAGGGGAACTTGGTTGTGATGATCAATTTTATGTGTCACCATGATGGAGAATGGAGCACCCAGATTAAACATTATTTCTGGGTGTGTCTGTGAGAGTGTTTCTTGATGACATTAGTTAGCATTTGAATGAATGGACCCTAAAATAGATTGACCTCCTCAATGTGGGTATCTTCTCCAATCTTTTGAGTCCAGAATAGAACAAAAGGTGGAGGGAAAATGAATCTGTTCCTTGTTTTTCTGTCTCACTGTATGAACTGGGTCAATTCATCTCATTTTCTCCTGCTGTCAGGCTGGGATTTATACCATTGGCTCCCCTGGTCCTCGGGCCTTCAGACTCAGACGGAATTATATTACCAGCTTTCTCAGGTCTCTAGTTTGTAGACCTCAAATTGTCGGACTTCTCAACTTCCACAGTTATGTAAGTCCACTTCTCATAATAAATCTCCATATATTTAACTCTGCTATTGGTTTTATTTCTCTGGACAACCCTGACTAATAATTTGGCCAAATTACTGGACCTCTCTATTTCTTAGTTTACTCATCTATGCAATCCATAATAATAAAAGCATAATATGCAAATCACTGAACAGCAGAACGACCATCCGGATGGTCTTCCAGACAACCATGCTATTACACGCACTGGCACCAGGCCAGCCAAGGCAGGTGCAATGTGATTGGTTGGGGCCGCTGCCATCACCCCACTATCATCCCGCAGAGGGAGGCCCAGGCCCCCCTCTGTGGGGCAATTGATGGGGGGGCTCTGCGATCGATCGCCCCACAGAGGGAGGCCCAGGCCACCGGCCAGCAGGGCAATCGATTGGGGGAGGGGGAGATCCGTGATTGTCCCAAAGACGGAGGCCTAGGCCACCCTCTGCGCAGCGATCCATCACAGAGCCTGGGCCGGGTGGGCAGAGCTTCCCTCTGCTGGGCAATTGATCATGGAGCCCCACTATCAATTGCCCCAGAGAGGGAGGCCCAGGCCAGCCAAGTGATGGCACCCCACGCCTGTTGCCCGCAGAGGGAGGCAACCAGTGTTGGGCAGTGGGGGGGAGGGCAGCACTGCACAGATGGCAAGCAGTGGCAGCGGTGGTGGCCGGGCCAGTTAAGGGCAGCCGGGAGAAGGAAAGGCTCAGTAGGCCCTGATCACCAGTCAGGCCTAGGGACCCTGCCCAAGGGGTCCCAGATTGCAAGAGGGTGCAGGCCGGGCTGAGGGACAGCCCCTCCTGTGCATGAATTTCGTGCACCGGGCCTCTCGTGGTAATAATAAAACACTTCCCATACAGGGTTATTGGAAGATTCAACAGGTTAATATATGTAAATATGTCTCAGAATTTAATGGGTTACTTAGATTAGTGCTTTGTAAGTATAATAGCCATCACTTGGAGAGGGCTTGCTATGTGCCAGGCAGGTAAGTGTTAGCTGTTTTATCAGTATGGCTTTACTTACTCAAAAGGAAATGATGACACTGTGGTCATTTAGTTGTCACTAAGCACTGGCAGTAGCATATTAAACCATGTTGGAGTAATCAGTTGCACATGAGAATGCAAGTAATAATGTAATAATGTCTTTTTGTGATAAGGAATGCCTATTGAAGGTTTTTGGTTATTACTCACTAAATAGCTTTGCATGTGCTTTGGTTCTAATTTACTTTATCTTTTGAGAATATGAAATAAATTATACAGGGAATTTCTCTTAAAAATAACAATGCCACCATGAACAAGAGTGGGGAAATCTTTAGATGGTAGGTCAATTGTCTTGTATTTAATGGAGCAAAGGCAATTTTGTTTCCTTTATAGGACCAGCATTTTGCTCCTCATTATAGTGAGCAATGTGGTATTTTTCTGACATCTGTCTCAACCTTACAATCAAGATTATTCTCATTAATTTTCACAGTCTCTGCAAGAAAGTCAATGTTATCAGCTTTCGTAATGGAGAAACCGTATGGCAAAAGACTTAGTAATCTCTCCATTGTTTCAAATCAAAAAGAGAAGCAATGACTTTAATTCCAGTAAGGTGGTTACACTATTAATATTGTCACTTAATTCATATTACAAAGTGTGACTTTTCTTCTTGGAAACCTAATATGGATGTCCATGTAGATCATCAGTAAGAAATGTTATGTTGTTTAGATACCAATCTCTTTTTCCCCTTTTTTCATTGCAGGACATTTGGCTATGATTGACCATGCCACCCATCTGCCTGTCTATTTATCTATCTAATAGAGGCCCCGTGCATGGATTCATGCACCGGTGGGGTCCCTTGGCCTGGCCTGTGCCCTCTTTCAATTTGGCACCCTTCAGGGGATGTCAGAGAGCTGCTTTCGGCCTGATCTCCGCAGGCCAGGTGCACCGGGCTTCAAAGTATGCATATAAGATCTGTGGTTAATCTCCTCCCCCCCTCCCCCCTCCCCCCTTCCCTCTGAGATTCATCAT
>NW_005370887.1:811226-811493 GCF_000412655.1 Myotis brandtii | reverse complement strand
ATCCCGGTGTCCCGGTGCCGGGAGCCTCGCTGCTCCGCTGATCCCGGTGCTGGGAGGCATATTACCCTTTTACTATATAGCCTGGTGCAGTCTGGCTGAGGGGCTGAGTGCCGTTTTCAGGTTGGCGGGTGACTGAAGCTCCAAACTGCTCCTTTTTTTCTTTTTTCTTTTTCTTCTTCTATTCTGGGCCAGCTCTGAGGCCTCGTTGCTGAAAGCAGGTTTCTGGCCTTTACCTTCTGTATTTGATACAATGTTGCCCTCCTGGCT
>NW_005370887.1:799803-811168 GCF_000412655.1 Myotis brandtii | reverse complement strand
ACATAGTTGCTTAGAGTTGCAGCTGAGAGGCCGGCAAGTCAGGCGGGGAACGTTGGAGTTCGCCATCAGTGGAGCAAGCAAGCCTCCCTGTTCGCTTCAGTGCATGGCTGCCGGCCGCCATCTTGGCTGACAGTTAATTTGCATAAGGATATGCTGATTAGCCAATGGGAAGGGTAGCGGTTGTATGCTAATTACCATGTTTCTCTTTTATTAGTGTAGATAAATCTATTCATTTATCTCATCTATCTTTCTAACCTTCTATTAGTAATATACTAATTTTTTTCCTCACTTAAAAGTATAAATCTGAATATATTTAAAACTTGATTTTTTAATTTACATTTGTTTGCAAAATTTATGTTTTCCTTTGCTTTTTCCAAAAACAAACTGTTTGGTTCATTTTTCTTTGCCTACTTCCATTGTTCAACTCATCCTGAAACCATCCTATGCAGCAATTTTCTAAATCATTCAAACTGTGTCAACATTTCTGCTTAGTATACCTTGTATAAAACTTTCTTCTGTCAAGAGATAGAGCAGCGGTTCTCAACCTGTGGGTCACGACCCCTTTGGAGGTTGAACGACCCTTTCACAGGGGTCGCCTAAGACCATCGGAAAACACATATATAATTACATATTGTTTTTGTGATTAATCACTATGCTTTAATTATGTTCAATTTGTAACAATGAAAATACATCCTGCATATCAGATATTTACATAACGATTCATAACAGTAGCAACATTACAGTTATGAAGTAGCAACGAAAATAATTTTATGGTTGGGGGTCACCACAACATGAGGAACTGTATTAAAGGGTCGCGGCATTAGGAAAGTTGAGAACCACTGCGATAGAGTTTTCAACTTTCCTTTTATAAACCAAATTTCTCTTTTCATATATAGAAATATTTTATTAGTTAAAATTTTCATTTGCAATCTTATTAGTAGAGGCTTCATTTGGCTGGATGTTATGAGGGGGATTATTTTTGAAGTCCCTAATTAAGATTACCAAGAAAACTTAGAGCTTCAGTGGATAGATATGAATCCCAGGACAAATATATAAATGCATTATCATGAGCATCCTGAAGGATTAGTAAGATGTGGACCAAGAGACCAATGTATTTTTATCCTTCTTTTGCCATCCTACTTTACAGAAGCTAAAAATGATTGAATAAAGCATAAAGCAAGGCACACAGTTCTACTTAATTTAAACAAAATTTTTTCTCATTTTTAAGAGCTATCAGATATACTTGAATTTATATTAAGAATTCCAGATCACCTATCAAGAATTTGTCTAAAGCACAACCTCTGTTATTTACAGCAATGTTACTGGAGAATAGAAATTATATTGCTCATATTTCATAGACTTATCACTGCCATTCAAAAAGCTTTATCATAATGGTGATGACATATATTCTGTCCTTTATGTATTTCATGCTTGTACTAGCAATCATTGCATTCCTCCCCTTCAAAGAATTGTCTGGCATTGAAAACTATTACTGAAAATACTTAAACCTACTTGACCCATTCCTCTTAACTTAAAAGATTGTGTTTCAATGAAGACCAAGTGTTTAATAATAAATAAATATAGAAAACAGAAAACACTGCTGCTTTACTGCCCATATGTGCATAACAAAAGAGAAAAAGTTCTTTCCTTTTCTGTCTCCTACAAGCACTCTTTCCCGGCTCAATAAATGGGGTTAAGGAAGAGGGAAACAGTACAGCCACCCTCTCTGTGTACCAGTTACTTTCATTTTTCAAATTTTATTTTATGTGTCATAAGGTTCTAGTGTAAATTAAGAAATGTATCTGCCCTAACTGGTTTGGCTCAGTGGATAGAGCATCGGCCTGCAGACTGAGGGGTCCCAGGTTCGATTCCAGTCAAGGGCATGTACCTTGGTTGCGGGCACATTCCCAGTGGGGAGTGTGCAGGAGGCGGCTGATCGATGTTTCTCTCTCATCGACGTTTCTAACTCTCTATCCCTCTCCCTTCCTCTCTGTAAAAAATCAATAAAATATATTTTTAAAAAAAGAAAGAAATGTATCTTAATAAATGTTTATTAATGTTGTTCTAGGTGTTTTAAAAATTTTTATTAATATCTACCTAGTATATACTGTTTCATGTTGTTTAGCACTTTATTTGGAATCTGAGCATGAAGTAAAAATGTTTGTTAAATTGTTGGGAAAAGAAACCTTAAAAATTATAGTCATACTAGAGGCCCAGTGCACAAAATTTGTGCGGGGGGGGGGTGTCCCTTAGCCCAGCCTGCACCCTCTCCAATCTGGGACCCCTCGGGGGATGTCCAACTGCGGGGTTAGGCCCGATCCCTGTGAGATTGGGCCTAAACCGGCAGTCGGACATCCCTCTCACAATCCGGGACTGTTGGCTCCCAACCACTCTCCTGCCTGCCAGCTTTATAACCCCCTAACCACTCCTCTGTCAGCCTGATCAACACCTAACTGCTCCTCTGCCGGCCTGGTCACCCCCAACTGCCCTCCCTGCTGACCTGATCACCCACAACTGCCCTCCCCTGCTGGCCATCTTGTGGCTGTGGGCGCCACCATCTTTGAAGGTGGGAAAGTCAATTAGCATATTCCCTCCTTATTGGCTGTGGCCACCATCTTCTTTGAGGGTGGGGCAGTCAATTAACATATTCCTTACTTATTGGCTGTGGGTGCTGCCATCTTTGAGGGCGGGGCAGTCAATTAGCATATTCCATCCTTATTGGCTATAGGTTCTGCCATCTTTGTGACAGCGTGAGGGTCAATTAGCATATTCCCTCTTTATTAGATAGGATAGTCTTTTAATAAAATTATTAAAAGTCATTTAACCAATATTCTCTAGAATCAATCAGATACATATATTTGATTATTTGGTTAAAGAAAATCAGTATAAACAAATCACTAGCAGTAAACATTTTAAACTTCCTCCTGGGCATATCTATATATATAAAGAATTAATATGCAAATTGTCTGGGATGCCGTAAAGGTCACAACTGCTCAGGAGGAGGCTGCGTGTGCAGGTGGTCGGAAGGGGACTGCATGCGCAGTGAGGCAAGCCATGGATGAGGCAGGCCAGCTAGCTGCAGTGGGGAGCAAGCAGGCCCACAGAGCCCGCAGAGAGCAGGGCCTGCCAGCATGCCGCGGTGGTGGTGACTGCTCACTGGCTAAGCTCCCTGTATGCTACTCGCAGTGTTCTTGGTTACTTGGGTAATAAGAATCCAAGAAGGTGATCTAGGGTTTTTCCACCACACTCCTGGAGAAAAAAACAAAGGTCCGCTGCTGGAGGGCTAAGAAATGTCATATCCTGCCCTAGCCAGTTTGGCTCAGTGGATAGAGCAGTGGTTCTCAACCTTCTGGCCCTTTAAATACAGTTCCCCATGTTGTGACCCAACCATAAAATTATTTTCGTTGCTACTTCATAACTGTAATGTTGCTACTGTTATGAATCATAATGTAAATATCTGATATGCAGGATGGTCTTAGGCGACCCCTGTGAAAGGGTCGTTCGACCACCAAAGGGGTCGCGACCCACAGGTCAGGGCTCATGCAGGAGGCAACCAATTGAAGTGTCCCTCTCACACTGATGTTTCTCTCTGTCTTTCCCTCTCTTTTCCATGCTCTCTAAAAATCAATGGAAAAATATCTTCAGGTAAGGATAAATAAAAGAAAGCTCCCTGTGTGCTACTCGCAGTGTTCTTGGTTACTTGGGTAATAAGAATCCAAGAAGGTGATCTAGGGTTTTTCCACCACACTCCTGGAGAAAAAAACAAAGGTCCGCTGCTGGAGGGCTAAGAAATGTCATATACTGCTATGAATATCCTGCTGTCATATCCTGTTATGAATCATAATGTCTATGAAAGAGACATCTTGAAAATGCCTAAAGAAAGTTGTCAATTTTTTGTGGTGAAAGGACTGGAGTCTGTGTTGATGAAAACACCTTGGTGGCTGCAGCGGCCAGCAGTGGCAGCAGCAGCGGGGTGATGGGGGCAGCCCCTTCCCCTGATCAGCCGGGTGGCCTCCTGCAGAGGGAGGCCACACTGCGGCTTAGGTCTGCTCCCCACGGAAAGCAGGCCTAAGCCGTCAGTAGGACATTCCCTGAGGGCTCTCAGATTGGAGAGGGTGCAGGTCAGGCTGAGGGACCCCCCAACCCATGCATGAATTTCATTCACCAGGCCTCTAGTAGTATATATATTGATTAATACAATAAACCTGATATAGAGCAAATTAGAAAATGCATATGACATTCACTGAAAATAAAGTCTTAAGACTTTGAAGTTGCCATTGAGTCATTTGATTTTAAAAATTTGTTTTCAGACTTCTTTTAACATACGTTTTTGTCATAATAAATATGCTTTTGGAGTTAAAACTACTTTTACGCTTCTGGTTCATTCTTATATGTAAAGGCCTTAGAGGTTGTCACTCTGTCCTAACAATAATTAAAAAGCTAAACAAACTGAAAAATCAACATCTTTTCTTAGATGTGTCAGGGAATTAGTATCACAGAGCAGCAAGTAAAAACTTTTGTAGGAACCAATGCAAGAGTAGGAAAACCTAAATTGTAATTGATGAATCGTTGGAGGCTCCGAGTGAACAAGTGTGTGAGTTATAAACTCCAGGGAAACTCAGTCAGAGGAAGGTCCCCATGCTCTTGTGAGTTTTAGCTCCAGGAACTTTCCTGGGTTCTCACAATGAAGATCAGAGGAAAACACTCTCATGCTTCTGGCAGGGGGAAGGGAAAAGAAACAATTTTGAAATATACCAGGGCTTGCCCACAGCAAACTGTTTTACCAGAGCCTAACCTATTGGGGCTTTTTCTAGCCCTCTCTAGCCTTACAAAAGGAGGGGGAAAAATACCCAACTGCAGACACTTCTAGTTATTCTGTCCAACCTAACTGGATGAAAAAATGCTGAGAAGCATTTGTGAGGTGCACAGATCAGAGGCGCAGGCTAACTAAAAGACTACAGACTAACCATAGGAGTGGAGAATGCTTTCTCTCCCCCACACCTGACCACCACATCACTAAAGACCTACTTACTGCAATTCCCTTTACACAGTCTACAATTTGTAGCCACTAGGGAAAAATTACAAGGCAAATAATATAGTCTGAATCAACTAAGCAAGCATCAGAACCAAAGAAAGATATGGCAGAAATGTTGGGATTATCAGACCAGTAATTTTAAAAATCTATAATTAATATGCTAAAGGTTCTCATAAACAGAGTAGACAACATTCAAGAACAGATAGGTAATATAAGAAAGATAAAAATTATAAGAGTCAGAAAGAATCGCTTAAGATAAAAACATGGTAACAAAAATGAAGAATGTCTAACGGGCTCATTGCTACACTGAACATGGAAAGGCTCTCTGAGGTTGAGAACATATCAACAGAAACTTCCAAAACTTAAAAGCAAAGACTGAAAAAAGGAACAGAATATTCAAGGACTAGGAATCACTACAAAAAGTATAAAATGTGTTTAATGTGAATACAGGAAGGGGAAAATGAACAATAGGAAAAGAAGAAATATTTGAAGCAATAATAAATGAGAGTTTCTCCAAATTATTCTCAGACACCAAATCACAGATGCTGAATGCACAGACAATGCCAAGTAGGATAAATGCCAAATAAGCCACACCTAGGTATATCATATTCAACTGTAAAAAACCTAGAATAAGTAAAAAATCTTGAAAAGAAAAAAGCCACACACATAAAACAAACGGTACCGATAGAGGAGCAAAGATAAGAAAACATCTGACTTCTCTGCAGAAACAATGCAAGCAAGCAGAGAATGGAGTGAAATATTTAAAGTCTTAAAAAGTCTGAAAAAATTCTCAATGTCACTAATCATCAGAGAGATGCAAATTAAAAAGCACAATGAGATATTACCTCACACCTGCCAGAATGGCTACCATCAATAAATTAACTTATGTCAAGTGCTGGCAAGGATGTGGAGAAAAGAAAACCCTAGTACACTGGTCAGAATGCAGACTGGTGCAGCCACTGTGGAAAACAGTGTAGAATTTCCTCAAAAAAGGGAACTGCTTTTTGAATCAGTGATGCACTTCTGGGATTATATCCTAAGAATTCTGTAACACCAATCAGAAAGGATATATGCACCCCTATGTTTATAGCAGCATTATTTACAATAGCCAAGATCTGGAAATAGCCCAAGTGCCCATCAGTAGATGAGTGGATAAAAAGCTGTGGGACAATTACACAATGGGATACTACTCAGATGTAAAAAGAAACTCTTACCTTTTGCGACAGCATAGATGGCCATGGAGATTATTATGCTAAGCAAAATAAGCCAGTCAGAGAAAAACAAATACTATATGATCTCACATATGTGGGATCTAATGAGCAAAGATGAACAAAATAGAACCAGAGACATGGATATTGTATATGGTACAGACTGGCAGATGTCAGAGGGAAGTTGGGTTGGGCAGGCAGGATGAAAGAAAGTGAAGAGAATAGCCAAAGAACATATATGCATAACCCATGGACACAGACAAAAATGTGGTGAGGGCCAAAGGGAGGGGAGGGCAGGTTCTGGCTGGATGGGGACAAAGCAGGTGAAAATGGGGGCCATCAGTAATAATGTCAACAATAAAAATAAAATGTAATTTTAAAAAGTTCTGTATCCTGCAAAACTATCCTTCAAAAGTGAAGGAGAAATAAAGACTTTCTCAGTCAAATAAAAATTGGTAGAATTTGTTGCCAGTAGAACTATATTGCAAGAAATATTGAAAGAAGTTCATCAGAGAGAATGAAATAATATAGGTTGAAAACTCAGATCTACCTAAGTAAACGAAGAACATGGGAGAAGGAATAAATAAAGGTAAAATATTTTTCCTATTCATAATTGATCTAAAGTTAACTTCAAAATAATAGCAAGAATGCATTTGATTATTTGTGCATATGTATATATCTTCTGTATAATAAGTGTTTATGTATACTTATGTATACGTGAAATGAGTGGTAACAATGACAAAGAATGGGAATGAGGAATTTGGGTTATTTTGTTTTTATAAGGTATGCATACTTCCCATGAAGTGATATAGTGTTACTTGAAAGTGAATGTGGCCCTAGCCAGTTTGGCTCAGTGGATAGAGCATCAGCCTGCAGACTAAGGGTCCGGGGTTTGATTCTGGTTAAGGGCACGTACCTTGGTAGCAGGCTCCTGCCCTGCCTGGGCCCTGGTAGGGGGTGTGCAGGAGGCCACCAATGAATGTGTTTCTATCTCATTGATATTTCTCTCTGTCTTTCCCTTTCTCTTCCACTCTAAAAAAATCAATGGAAAAATATCCTCAGGTTAGGATTAAAAAAATAAATAAAATGTTTTTTTAAAAAGAAAGTGAATGTGGATTAGTTGTAAATGCATATTGCAAATCTAGGGCAATCACTAAAAATAGGTAAGAAAATAAGTGTAGCCCAGCCAGTGTGCCTCAGTGGTTGAGTATCGACCTATGAACCAGGAGGTCATGGTTCGATTCCTGGTCAGGGCACATGCCCAGGTTGTGGGTTCAATCCCTGGTGGCGGCATGCAGGAGACAGCTGATCATTGATTCTCTCTCATCATTGATGTTTCTCACTCTCCCTTCCTCTCTGGGAGATTATATATATATATATATATATGGTACATAGAGGAAATGGAATCATATAAGATGTTCAGTTAAAATCATAACAGGCGAAAAAGGGTGGAAGACAAAAATTGGAACAAAGAACAGGGTATTGAATAGAAAACAGTAGCAGATATGGTAGATATTAATCAAACTGTATTAATAATTACATTAAATGTTCTAAATTTACCAATTAAAAGGAAGATTGTCAGAGATGATAAAAAAACAAGACCCAACTACATGTTGTTTACAAGAAACCAACTTTTAATATAAAAACACATATAGATTAAAAGTGGAGGGATGGAGGACATACCCTTGACAACACTAATCAAAAGAAAACTGAGTAGCTATATTAATTTCAGAAAAAGTGGACCTCATGTCAAGAAAAATTATCAGGACTACAGAGTCAACACATAAGAATAGAAGGGTCAATTCTCTAAGAAGACACAATGGTCCTCAATGTGTATGTGCCTAACAAAACAGCATTAAAATATGTGAGGGAAAATTACATAGAATTGCAAGGAGATATAGATAGATCCATTATTGTAGTTGAAGACTTCAATACCCCTCTATTAGAAATGGACAGATCCAGAGGGCAGAAAATCAATAAAGACATAGTAAAACTAAACAATGCCATCATTAACTAGATATAATTGATATCTGTAGAATGCTTCATTCAACAACAGAAGACACAGTCTTCTTAAACTCGCATGGAACATTCACCAAGATAGACTACATTCTGGGATATAAAACATACCTTCACTAATTTGGAAGAATAGAAATTATTTAATGTCTGCTTTAGACAACAATGAAAATAAAATCTAAATCAACTGCATAAAGATAGCTGGAAAATCCCAAAATACTTAGAGTCTAAACATCACATTTCTAAATAACACCTGGGTCAAAGAAGAACTTTTAAGAGAAGTTAAAATTAGTTTGAGCTAAATGAAAATGAAAACACAAGTTATCAAAATGTGTGGGGTGCTGCAAAGCAGTGTTTAGAAGGAAATTTATGGCATTAAATGCATATATTAGGAAAAAGAAATGTCTAAAATCCATAATCTAAATTTCCATCTTAGGAAACTAGAAAAGGAGGAGCAAATTAAATCCAAGATAAGCAGAAGAATATAAATGATAACAATTAAAGCAGAAATTAATGAAATTGAAAACAGAAAATCAATAGAGAAAATCAACAAAACTAAAAGCTGGTTCTATAAAAATATCAATAAGCCTCAAGCTGTGCTAAGCAAAAAAGAAAGAGGACACACATTACTAATATCAGAACTGAAAGACAGGACGTTACTACAACTCCCCTGGGCATTGAAAGGATAATAAAGGAATAGTATAAATAACTCTATGCCCCCAAATTTGATAACCTAGATGAAATGGACCAATTTCTTTTTTTGTTATTTAAATTCTTTATTGTTTAAAGTATTACCTAAGTCCTTTTTCCCCCATTGACCTCTCCCCAGCCACACCCCTCCCCATCCCCCAGCACATGCCCTCACGAGCACCCCCCATCTATGTCCATTGGTTATGCTCATATGCATGCATACAAGTCCTTTGGTTGATCTCTAACCCCCTCACCCCCCACCTTCCCTCATAGTTTGGACAGTCTGTTCGATGCTTCTATGACTTTAGTTCTGTTTTTGTTCATCAGTTTATGTTGTTCATTATATTCCACAAATGAGTGAGATAATGTGATATTTATCTTTCTCTGACTGGCTTATTTCCCTTAGCATAATGCTCTCCAGTTCCATCCATGCTCTTGCAAATGGTAAGAATTCCTTCTTTTTTACAGCAGGTTAGTATTCCATTGTGTAGAGGAACCACAGTTTTCTAATCCACTCATCTGCTGATGGGCACTTAGGCTGTTTCCAAATCTTAGCTATTGTAAATTGTGCTGCTATGAACATAGGGGTGCGTATATCCTTTCTGATTGGTGTTTCTGTTTTCTTGGGATATATTCCTAGAAGTGGGATTACTATGTCAAATGGAAGTTCAATTTTTAATTTTTTTTTGAGGAAAAGCCATACTATTTTCCACAGTGGCTGCACAAGTCTGCATTCTCACCAGCAGTGCAAGAGGCTTCCTTTTTCTCTGCATCCTCTCCAGCACTTGTCGTTTGTTGATTTGTTGATGATAGCTATTCTGAAATGGAGCAATTTCTTGAAAGACACAATCTGTTAAAATTCTGACAAGAAGAAACAGATAGTCTGAATAATTCTATATCTGTTAAAGAAATTGAATCAATAATGAATAACCTTCTAAGACAGAAAGTACCAGTCCCAGATGGGTTCACTAGTGAATTATACTAAGTATTTAAGGAAGAAATTATACTAGTTCTCTATCATCTTTACTAAAGATAAAGATAAGGGAATATTTCCTAACTCAAAAAGACAAAGATATTGCTATAGTAAAAAAAGAAACAAAACACAGACCAATATCATTCATGAACATAAATGCAAAAACCCTCAACAAAATATTAGCTAATTAACTTCAACAATAAATGAAACATTTTATAGACCTAGACCAAGTGAGATTTATCATAGGTGTGCCAAACTGGTTCAACATTTGAAAATCAATAAATGTAATGCATCACATCAACAGGCTAAAGAAGAATAATCACATGATCATATCAACAGATGCAGAAAGCACTTAATAAAATTCAATACCCATTGATGATAAACTAAAACTAGAGGGGAACTTCCTCAACTTGATAAAGAATATCTACAAAAAAACTGCAGCCTGCATTATACTTAATTGTGAGAAACTCAAACTTTTCCCATTAAGATTAGAAAAAAGGCAGTGATAGCCTCTCTCACCACTGTTTATTGAAATTAGATAGCATTATTTATTCTCTTTAAGTAATTTCCATCATTTTATAAATTTTAATCAAATCAGGAGGGTATAAAAGTAACCAATAATCTTGACCAGTGTTATTTTTAGATATCACATTTATAAGATTGACTGGGATATATAATTAAAAATTGAAATGTGTTTGTGTGTAGCCTACATCTACTCTGTAAATAATATAAGCAATTTTAAGACCACGCATTGATAAGAAGTATTAGAGTTTCCTCAGCATTCGCTTGAGAAGGCTGCTGGAGAACTGGTGGTGATCAGTGGAAGTGGACCTTCTTAGGGGGGCATGAGATTTGCTACAAAGGTTTTGAAAGCACAAAGCCTGCAAGGTAAATGAGAATGATAATCATAGTCCCAATCACAAACCTAATAACGCAGGGGTGATTACATGTCATTCTCTGGGGGAGAAATAGATTGATTCTGTTTCATAAAGAGGAGAAAAACCCACATCTACCTCAGATATGGCGTTAAATTTATGGCTAAAGTTGGGTTTCGAGTGGAGGCTGGTAAATTGGAAAGAGATAATTAACTACTTCTCTTAGGTATAAGCACTTACCACATGCAGAGGGGGTTATATTTACTAAGCATCTAATGTGGTATTAGCACATTTTAGCTGCCGAATAGATATGATCTTCCTTTTGTTTCCAACCTGCTAGCAACCACCTAATTATATTCTCCCATCACCACTAACAACAGCCTCTGTCAACCCAAGACCTACTCCCCATCTTTTAAATATCTGACGTCTGCCCTGGCCGGTTTGGCTCAGTGGATAGAGCGTCGGCCTGCGGCCTGGGAACTGAAAGGTCCCAGGTTTGATTCTGGTCAAGGGCACATGCCCGGGTTGTCGGCTCGATCCCCAGTGGGGGACTTGCAGGAGGCAGCCAATC
>NW_005370887.1:742598-799777 GCF_000412655.1 Myotis brandtii | reverse complement strand
TTTAAATAAATAAATAAATAAATAAATAAATAAATATCTGAGGTCTATGAACCTGCAACCTTCTGGTGGCCATCAGAACGTCACCGGGACCGGGGACCTCCACTCTGCCTCTCTCTGCCTTCAGTCAGCTTCATTACTTTAACTCTCACAAATTCGTTTTTTTAAAAATTTCTTGCCAACTAATGCAGCACTTCCTCTTTGCTCTTTCATGTGCATGCTCTGTACCCTGGAGGACATTACAGGCTGAAATTCAGTATTTATTTATTTAATTAATATATTTTTATTGATTTCAGGGAGGAAGGGAGAGGGAGAGGGAGAAAGAAACATCCATGATGAGAGAGAATCATTGATCAGCTGCCTCCTGCATGCCCCACACTGGGGATCGAGCTTGCAACCCTGGGCGTGTGCCCTGACTGGGAATCAAACTGTGACCTCCTAGGTCATAGGTCAATGCTCAACCACTGAGCCATGCCGGCAGGGGAAGGAATTCAGTATTTACTTATTCATTTATTTATTTATTACCACAAACCCACTCCAACCAACATTTTTCTCATTTGATAATTGTTTAGGAGGAAAGAAGAAAGCTGATCTCATTTATTCATTTTATCTCTTGTAAAGATTTTTATCACATTGTAATCATAACATATATATTGGACTGTTTAATCATTAACACAAAATTATTACCATAGATGCTACCAAAGAACCATTTCAGTATAACAGATTTAGTCTGCACCAAGGCAGATTAGTAATAGGTCAGAAATAAATATATGTCCTCATTATCCACTCTCTTCAAAGAAGAGCAAAACCTCAAAATAAGATGAATAATAGAAAAGCTACCTAGGTAACTAAAGAAAGTGTTCTTTATTTCAGCTCTTTCAGCTGAAGGTACTAATTAATTTGATTTATCCATTTCAAGTTTCTGGTTCATATAACCTGAGAAGTCAAATAGAATACATGGACAATAATAATTTAAAAAATACATGTAATGGTAAAAATAATAAAGGCATTCTCTTAGTTGGTGCAATACTCAATGTTTATTTTCTATTTCTTTATTTCAGGATGAATCAGATGGTGGAAAACCCCAGTTAAGTACATACCTTAAGGAACCACAAGTTTCTTTCTACTTCCTTATTACCAAAGGGGAAGCCAACTGTTGCACATTTAAAAATGTCTGTACTAATATAAGCCAGAGTAGTATAAATTTTTAAAAAATTATACTACACTACCAATTTAAACTAGGCCATGGAAATATGAACCTGGTTTTGCTATTGTTTTGTTCCTTTGTTTTAGGAAATGAAGTAAACAGAGATATTACAAAGGGTGATTGTTTTGGGCAGTTTTGTAATGTAAATTTTAAAAAGTTAGAAGCCCTGAGTCCTAATCCTATACCTCCTCCTTTAGGACTTATTGCTCAAAACATGCCATAGAATTATCTTACTAATTTCCAATGATACTGGTAAGGTTTTAGCATTATGTAAAATATACCGAAGGTATTAGCTGTAAGTTCAGCAAACTATGATAGCATAATCCTATTTAGCAAATGAAGAAAGAAAAAGAAGAAAAAGAGGAGGACAAAGAGAGAAAAAGCTAGCTGTGGTACCAGAGAAGCAGTGTGTTTGAGCCTGATGTTTGTCAGCGAAGTAGGAAACAGTGCATGACAGATGTACTTGCAGTGTGTACAACCTGCTCCTTTGTGAGGTACTCAACCTTCCTGGTTATTCTGTGTTCTTACACGTCCTCTCTCCTCTTTGTTCTCAACTTAACATTCCAGTTCCTAGAGGTCATACAGATTCAATGTTTTAAGACTGCATAGAATATCTATTTTATTTTAAAAAGAGAGATACATAAAGAGAGAGAGGGATGAGAGAGAAAGAAAGAGAGAGAGAGAGAGAGGGATAGAGAGAGAGAGAAGGAGAGAGAGGGAGGGAGAGAGAGAATCACTAAAATATTGTGGGCTGCAGAGCATTTGGTTCTTAAAAATGTCAATAATTATTACTTATAAAGATATACATAGATTTGAACTAACATTACACATAAATATGTCAATTTTAGAACTGTCAAAATTTTTAATTGCTTAGCATTTTTAGACCTGACAAAATGTTTGTTGTCATTAATAGTAATCCAAGTGGCCTTGCATTTGGGGTTGCCATTGGAATTGGGCTTTATCAGAAAAGATTTTATTTGGAAAAAGAACTACTTATTAATGGAAATAGTCTCATATTCTCAGAGTGCTTTTGCTTCTTTTGTCTAGAACCTATAATCACTTTTAATTTTCTTTTGCTAGTGTATTTTTACTAAGCCTCAAACTGAACCCTTTACTTACATTATTATAACTATTTTTCTGTACTTAACATTCAAATAACATTTTTTAAGTCCAAAGTGTCCCAATTCATGGTGGCTTTTGTGCCACATATGCTAAAATGTGAAATAACCTATAAAGATTATTAATCATCTTGACCTAATGCATTAGGATGTTTTAAAAGCTGAAGTAGCATTTGTGCTTACATTTGTGAGTTCTTTGGATTGATTTTTGTATAAGACTGTACAATGCCTTATACAAAATAGAGATAGGTATCAGCATGTGAGCCTATGAACTCTGCTTTTCAACATTACTATTCCATTTTAAAATCATAAACTTTGTATGTGCACAGGCACAACATATCTCAGCTGTATAATTACATGATGCATATCCATAATGTTAAAATTATGGGTATGCTCCTCTCTGTTCATTTAGCTGAGAGTATAAAAAATGATACCATTCTATCAGTTCATCTGAAGTATGAAGAAAATTTAAATGTTTCTGTTTGTTATTAAGCCATTAACCAAAATGCTCAACAAACTAATTATTATGGCTTCACTCCAAATTATTTTCTTTAAAAATGTTCTTCTCTCAGAAACATTTAAATAACTCTCTAATTAAATTCAATATTCTGCATGTGTACTTATATTCACTTTAGGCTAAAATATAGACTATTAGTTGTTTGAATTTTTGCTAATTCTACAAATACATAAACATGTAAATAAGTAACTATTTGACCAGTTTAAAAAATTTTTTTTTTGCTAATTTGATATCCAGAACTGAATAGCAAAATCAGAAAGACCAGACCAAAATATAACAAGGACGAAATGATTGGTAAAATTCTCAAACAAATTTTGCAGAGCAAACATAGATAGATAGATATATTACTCCAATGTTCTGGTTCAGTGGCAATAGTATCAAAGTATCTTCCGGGTTTCATTCAGGCATTAGACTTTTAAGAGAAAATATTAAAGCATTGTTTTCTTTTTAAAATTAGATATAGTGCAAATAAGGTAGCATATTATAAAACCTCAAATGTGGCTTTTTATTTCCTTTTTGTAGATTAGAAGACACAAAGAAGGATATGTGGATGTGCCCTCTGCTGGCAAAGTTAAGATCATAGTCTCTTCTAGAGACAATAGAAACCAAATCCTGGAAGCAGAACAGCACCTAATATTCAAAGGCATTTTACAGAAGAAGCAAACAGACTTGATTTAATTAAGTAAATGTCTTGAAAGGATTGCAGACGAGTTTGGTGCTGCAGTTCATAGCAAGGCTAAACAAAATTATTGGAAAATAATGTTATATTTTACTCTTCAAAATGTTATAGTAATTTGTTCAAAAAAATAATGAAGCTTAAACATCTCAGTTGGCTAATTCCATTAAGGTTCTAGGAGACAAAATAAAGTTAAACGAGGCTTTGTAAATCTCTGACAATAATTATAGTCCATTGTCTTTCAGCCTTAAACACTTGATAAATTTGGTATTCCTAAAATTAATAGAATATTAATGTGAATTAAACTGATCTCACATTTCCATCTTCTTAAAGTCTTGGAAAATAATATATAAAATGAGTTTAAAGAGATTCAATTAGATGAAGAAAAATTTTTAAAAATAAAAATCCAAAAACAAAATAAATATACCCTGGGAATTTAGTAAATCATCAACAAATATTCCCCAAACTGAAAACCCTTGCAGAGAAAATAAATGGGTGAAAAGGATGTGATCAATGCATTAGTGTCAACTCAGGAGAATGTGACAATGGTGCCCTGGAAGAGTGGATTTGGGGCCTGGTGCTGCTGTACCTTCTCCTCAAGTGTCCAGGTGATAAAATACAAACATAGTCTTTAAATCTGAAAGTGGCATTAAAGAGCCAAAGACTGATTTAGTGACAACTTAGAAAATGATTTTTTTTGAGGTAAAAAGTGCCTCAGGAGTTAATCTACCTGAAATCACTTATTTTGCAAATGAGGAAACTGAGTCCCAGAATGATAAAGTAAGGTCAAAAAGGTTGGAAGAAATCGTATTGAATAATGAAATAATCAGATACAAACTGTAGTTCAGTAAAGACAATTGTGGAGCTGAACATTGGGGGCGGGGGGGACAAATAAAAATATCCCATAAATCTGGTAGGAAATGGCTTAGGATCATAGTTCATAATGAGATGACAATTAGACTGAGAGTAGAGTACACATTTAAAACAAACAAACAAAAAAACCCATACCTAACAACATTAAAAGATTGAAAGAAATTTTTAAAGGAGAGAAAATGTAATAGAAAATAATGTATATAATGGGCCAGGGAACCTATTCCTTATGCTTCTATCAATCAGTGAAAACTTTTGATCAGTTAATCAATCTGACCCAAATTTTCTGAGTAAAATAAGCAGGTCAATTAGGTGACCATCTCCTATTATTAACTGATGAACTATGCTGCAATCGCTGGCACACCTACTGAAAATGGGTTGCCTCTACACATGAGGGTACACACAGTGGTATGTTATTTTTATTTTAAAATCATAAAAGCTTATAAATTTGAAGAATAGTCACAAAGCTAATCAATAGGTTAGAAAGAAAATGGAGATATTAAAAGAATTAGGGGTAAGGGCGAAGAAATAGAAAAGGAGAAATGTGGTGATGTCATCACAGAATTTTAGAACTAGAATAGCAAATGCTCCAAATGTTTCCTTTTAAATAGGAAGAAATAGGGAATGAAAAAGTTAAATGATAGGATCAAAGTTAAAAGTTAGCAAATGGCAAAGAAGTGGAACTCCAATCTCAGTTATTCACATTGGCCTTAACGAGATAACAAGAGCTTCTTCATTGCTGTGGTTAGGACAATAGAATCGAATCGAGAACTTAACTCCAAAGTATTCTCTCTGCTCGCTTTTTAGGGGTGAAGCCTACAACCACTTAGTGTCTAGCATCGAGCAGTATGGATCATCAATGGAATTTATTTGACAATCCATTTTCAATTCATTTTTTTTTTTCATTTTCACTTCACTTGCACATTTTCTTAAGGATGGTGGGTATTTATCCTTGTTAGTTACAGCTGTAGTTACTTTAGAACATTAGGTGATTTTTTTAAAGAGGGTAATGGAGTCTATCTTACAAAAACATGTTGAGTTTTTTTTATAGCCGCATTGGTAGGCAATGAGTCAGAGTGTAGCAGACAGTAACACTGATGTTTATCAGCAGGCTTATTTCTTACTGGCCTAGCACCAACCTATTCAGCTTTCATGTTTCTATTTCCTTAAAG
This sequence comes from Myotis brandtii, assembly GCF_000412655.1. Lineage (NCBI taxonomy): Eukaryota > Metazoa > Chordata > Mammalia > Chiroptera > Vespertilionidae > Myotis > Myotis brandtii. Next base: position 794,220 of record NW_005370887.1, on the reverse strand, counting down.
AAATATAAGCCAAGAATTAATTTTGAAGAGATATGCAATGATTTTAATATATGTGGAAAGTACACATATATTAAATAAAATATTCAGACCAATGGAGCATACCATTTTGATAAATGAGAAATCATAAAGAACCATTTGCGAAATGGAAGGGTAGTGCTGCAAGATGTACAAGTGTCTTGAGATGAGGAAATACAGCACAGGGCATGTCACAGTGGGATCACAAAAATGACCCTTCAGAAGGAGTTGAAGATCTGATGAATATAGCAAGAAGAGTAGATATTTGTTACATATAGAGGGACTAGGAACCCAAGGGGTGACAACTTACTATTAGATGTAAAAGCATAAAAAAGAAAACTACAGATGTAACTATTGACATTCACATTATTTTTGAAGATGTTGGAAAGGCTGAAAGCCTAAATTGAAATAGTATGTAAAACCTTTAGCAGCAAAGGATGCATATCCAAGAATGACCAGGTCACACTTACAGGCTATCTGTACCATTTGCAAACAACCACAAATTGTGGTAAAGTCTAAAAAAACACTGAGGTAGCAGGAAGTAATGGCTACTATGTAGGATTGAAAAACACAAGCACCATTGTAAGTCTTCTACTTAGTAATCTATATAGAGTTGAAGTTTCTAGAATAGAGTTGGGCTTCCTGTTGGGACAGCCATTTCTCTAAGAATCTTGCCCTATAGGACTCTATTTTCAGAAAGGACTAAACAATTCTTACAGCCAGTGAAAAACTTGCTAATCTCCAATATTACAAGGTCTTGCCCAGTTTGCTCTGCAAAACAATGTGACTGAAAATAAAGTACTATGTAATATTCAAGTAAGGTAAGCTTCTATAATCATAGGTGATTTTTAATTTTTAATTAAAATAATTTGACCCAAAAGCCATATGTAGTGGGAAAAAAATCATGACTTTGTTGCATACTTCTTCTTGCTATAAAAATACCTAAGGTATTGGTGAACTTTAGAACCAAAGTTCTATAGATTTTGATTAACAGCACCAATGGTTTCTGAAAGCTTCTGATTTATTCCTGCATTGTTCCCTTCCGTGTTTCATTGACAGTTTTCAAACAGCCACTTGATCACATTCTCCCTTAGTCTAGCTCTATCTTTCTGGATATGTCCACCACTCTGACTCCTAAAAGCTGAGCATTTATTCACTCACATGTACAGAGAGCAAGAGTGACAGATGGGCTCAGGACTATATAACTAACACTGGTGGCACAGTACCAGAGGTGCTCCCAAACATAGCTCTTAATTTGAAGCTCTATTCCCTGGCAATTAAGAAATTTTTTTTTCATACCCTTGGAAGAGACAAAATTAAGTTCCTATTGCACTACACTCTTACTCATAACATTCTAACTAGGTATTTAATGAATAATAAAATTGCAATTAATCCACCTGCTTTAGTCTGTTCAGACTACCAAAACAAACAAACAAAAAATACATTAGACCAGGTGGCTTAACAACAAACATTTATTTCTCACAGATTTGGAGACCTGGGAGTCCAAGATCAGGATGCCAGCAGATGCAATGTCTAGTGAGGACTCACTTTCTGGTTCAGATGTGGCCATCTTCTTGCTGTGTCCTCACATAGCAGCAGGGGCAAGGGATCTCTCTGGGGTCTCTTTTATAAGAGCACTAATCCCATTCATGAAGACTCCACCCTTAGGACCTAATCACCTCCCAAATGTCCCACTTCCTAATGCCATCACACTGGGAGTAGGTTTTAATATATGAATTTTGGGGGGCACACAGAAATTCAGTCCATGGTACTACTTCTACTGCTCACAACACCTAGAGTACAGATTATTTTTTTCTATCTGTTCTTGAGGTTTTCCTCTCAACACATAATGGCTGGAGCAATTCAACAAAGAGAGTCTGATTCCTCTATTTGTGTTACGTAGTCATGGTTTGGCTTAATGTGAAGCCTTGGAAAGACCATAAAGCTCATACAACAATACAGTTGTGCCAATTCCCTAAACTGAATTTTGGTTGCCCATAGTAAAAGAAGAGAGAAAGGATGTTGAGAAGGCCTACAAAACGTAAATGTGTTCACCTTCAACCTCTGGCTGCTAAATTTGAGTCTACCCATTCATTTTCTTTCTTATCACTTAGATGGTTGAAAATGCTCCCCTTCCCTAGCACACACACTTCATTCTTTTCTAGTTGGTAAACTCTACATTTATCATTTCCTCTCGGTAGCAAAGGGACTTGGCCCCAAAGTATCTCCAGAGGGAAGGAGGCAGGGGGGCAGGAAGAGATTAACCGAAGAACTTATATGCACATATGCATAACCCATGGACACCGACACTAGTGTGGTGAAGGCCTGGGTCGGGGAGGTGGAGGGGTCAATGAGGGAAAAGGGGGGACACTTATAATACTTTCAGATAAATTTTTTAAAAAGAGTAAATGTATCCCAAAATAAACCAGTATAAAATATTCTTCCCTCAATATCAATATGCAACCTAGGAACTCATCATATTTGAATTAAATGAATACAATTTTTTTTTTGCTAAAGAGACAGTAATCTGCAAGAAATATAGCAGTAACACATGTACATTGGCTAATAAAATTAATCTTCCATATGTGTTATTTTAAGTAATGTCACTATTAAACATAAGACAGATTAGAAATACTTTAACTTTCAAAGATACCCTTAGAAAGATAACAGTGATAATAAAATACATTTATGTATATTTTAAACAGTGGGAACTGCATTTTCAGTAAGTAAGAGTTGAATGGAAAAAAATTAATTTTTCATTGTTAATAAAACTGAAGAGTGATCTGGACATTGTCAGTTTACACACTAACCAGGGGTTATTCTAAAGGCTAATAATGATAAACAACATGCTTGTGAAATCTATAATCAGATATAGGTATTTCCTTTTAAATAGAAGCTATTATTAATATGCTAACAATTAGTGATATAGGTAAATCTAACAAATTGAGCACTATATGTTTTATTTTCTTGCTTAATCAGGAGTTGTATATTAAATAGAAAAAAAGATTTTCTTAAACTTTTGTTTCTAAAACAAAGAATGATTTCTACTCACATTTAATGTCAATAAAATCCTCGGTTTATTCATATTAATCTGTGTATAAAGTGTAACTTAAGAAAACCTCATTTTTAGGGCTGAAAATAGTTCATACAATCTATTATTTTCAGATAAAAATTTAAAAAGCACAAAAAAAACCACAATTGGGTTTGTATTTGAACACATTTAAATGCTGGCTACAAAAATATTTCCAACTATAAGAGAAATTTAAAACACCAGATTTAAAAGAAAAGGTATTGCTACAGAATCCAATTGGGAGACTATTGCTATCTATAATAATAAAAGGGTAATATGCTAATTAGACCGGATATCTTCTGGACGTCATTCAGGACACCCTTCCTGACAAAGCCAGGGCCGGAGGGAAGCCAGCACGGGTCCTGGGTGCCAGAGGGAAGCCACTTCCAGCAGCCGGGGGAAGAAAGGCCTACTCTTGCATGAACTTTTGTACATCAGGCCTCTAGTATTTATAGAGAGTGGAATCCCACTTTTGAGTTTCCTCACACTGAGGATAGCAAAAATATAAAATGATTATAGGTGCATTTGAATTCATCTTCATAACTCATAAATTACTTGTAAAGAATGTATTTATAAAGCAGTAAGGACCTGTGGACTCACTCTGCCAAAGAATGTCCCTATGATCATGGTTTTGAAAGTTCCCCAGATCAATAGAAATCTGACTGGCTGAAGAATCTTAGGAAAACCATTCCACTTTGCTGCTCTTATATCACTCACTGGTAGAGTGTTGAGTTCTTTAAAAGGTCTCTTTTACCTGAGACCTATGAGAGGGAGATGATTGGAGCACGGCAAATGAATATCAGGTGTCACGGTAAATCACCAGTGGGGACTGATTAAACTTGGACAATTTTTAAGTGTGTTCATATTAGTTTGTTGGGTGGCCATAAAAGACTACCATAGATTGGGTGACTTAAACGAGTAACTTAACCTTTGTTATCCTCAAATTATCTATAACTAGAGGCCCGGTGCACAAAATTTGTAAATGGAGGGGAGGTCCCCTCAGCCTGGCCTGCACCCTCTCCAATCCGGGACCCCTACACCTTTTTTCTTATCTAGCTAACCTCTTCACATTTAAAAAAAGTAACTGAAATACCACCTACTCTAGGAAATCCTCTTTGAACAAATCTCTTTACAGTCTGTATTAAGTATTTTCATAGTATACCATTCTTTTTCTTTAGCAGCAACTTAGAGTGGATGCAATCTGCTTCTCATTCTTGCCTCTGAATTCTTTCTTGTTGCTCTTGTAATAGCGAAGCTTATCCAATTTACATTTGCCCTTCAAGGGCTTATATTTGGTTCAGTTTCTAGTTGGCTCCCTGCTTTTTCCTTTAAGCAATAAATTTGAGTTGTGATAGTAAACCTCACTTGTAATCAAGCCTGTAGGTCTCCCTATCTGAATATTTCTATAATACCTATCACTTTAGCATACCAGAGATTGTGTTCATTTATAGAAAATAACAATAAATGTCACCTGATCATTTGATCTTCTAGTAATATTTCATAGCAAGATGTACTATTCTAGTAATTTAACTATTACAAAACTGAGGCATACAGAAATAAATCACATTGAACAATAAAGAATGTCTCAAATATCAAAGCGTAGTACACTTAGGGCCTCTCGTGTTCTGTGCCTCAAATATCAGCATAGTACACAGTTCACATGGAACTCAGCTTCCTTTAAAACAGGAAGGGATGCCATACTCATGAAGCAGCTACTTCCACACATATTTTTTAAATTTAATTTATAGCTCATACTCTTTGTACTAATTGTTGGAAAATAACCTCTGTATTGTTGCCTTACATTCTGATGTCATTACTGCGCTTTTATCATCCACTTGCTCTAATAAGATTGTGAATTATTTAAGGGCAGAGATCATGACTGGAGCTTGTGTTTCTCTGTCATGGTGCCTAGATAAATATTCAAATGCCATCCAGTCACAATGACTGTGATGAGAGAGGCCCACTGGATCAGTTGCTGGAGACCTCTGATTTTTATTTAGGGGACCTCACTTGTTCTGTGCCTTTACAGAGGGGTGAGTAGGGGCTGAGGGAATTTGGGGAAACCCAGACAGAATTCTCCTCCTGCAAGATTTTGCTAAGCTGGAGCCTGGGACCACGGGCAGCTTGGCTTCTTTGCTCCGAGACCATGGCTGCTTGGCTTCTTCATCCAGGGACTGCGGGCGGGGCGGCCTCTTCACCGGGGACCACAGGCAGCTTCTCCTGGGCCCTGCAGCCACAGACGCCCGGGTCCAGCTTTGTCAGGAAGGACGTCTGGACAGTCATCCAGAAGATGTCTGCTCTAATTAGCATATTACACTTTTATTAGTATAGATAATAAAAGTGGAATATGCTAATTAGACCGGACAGCTGAATGACCTTCTGGAAATCATTCCGAAAGTCCTTCTGGATGAAGGCCCAGTGGCAGGGGCCAAGGCAGACGCGGTTTGGGGCAATCAGGCAGGCAGACAAGTGGTTAGGAGCAATCAGGCAGGGAGGCAGAGTGGTTAGGGGCAATCAGGCAGGCAGGCAAGTGGTTATGGGCGATCAGAAAGGCAGGCAGGTAAGCAGTTAGGAGCCAGCAGTCCCAGATTGTGAGAGGGTACAGGCCAGGCTGAGGGATCCCCCCTCCCCATGTAGAATTTCATGCACTGAACCTCTAGTCTACACAAATAAAAAACAAAGATGCTAATTGACTGTACCTTCCCTATGCCCAAGCCACACCCACCAGCCAATCAGAGCGACTATATGCAAATTAACCCAACCAAGATGGCGGCCGGTAGCCACGGAGCTGGAGCAAGCAGGAGGCTTGGTTGCCCAGGCAATGGGGACCCCCACCCTGAAGGGGCTGTGGCCAGCCTGCAAATAGCCATCAGCACCTCAGCCAGGCTGGCCAGGCACCCCAGCAAGACCCCCCTCCCTGAAGGGGGTGTGGCCAGCCTGAAAATGGCCCTCAGCCCCTCACCCAGGCTGGCCAGGCACCCCAGCGGGGACCCCCACCCTGAAGGGGCTGTGGCCAGCCTGCAAATAGCCATCAGCACCTCAGCCAGGCTGGCCAGGCACCCCAGCAAGACCCCCCTCCCTGAAGGGGGTGTGGCCAGCCTGAAAATGGCCCTCAGCCCCTCACCCAGGCTGGCCAGGCACCCCAGCGGGGACCCCCACCCTGAAGGGGCTGTGGCCAGCCTGCAAATAGCCATCAGCACCTCAGCCAGGCTGGCCAGGCACCCCAGCAAGACCCCCCTCCCTGAAGGGGGTGTGGCCAGCCTGAAAATGGCCCTCAGCCCCTCACCCAGGCTGGCCAGGCACCCCAGCGGGGACCCCCACCCTGAAGGGGCTGTGGCCAGCCTGCAAATAGCCATCAGCACCTCAGCCAGGCTGGCCAGGCACCCCAGCAAGACCCCCCTCCCTGAAGGGGGTGTGGCCAGCCTGAAAATGGCCCTCAGCCCCTCACCCAGGCTGGCCAGGCACCCCAGCGGGGACCCCCACCCTGAAGCGGGTGTGGCCAGTCTGAAAATGGCTCTCAGCCCCTCACCCAGGCTGACCAAGCACCCCAGCGGGACCCCAACCCTGATCTGGGACACCCTTCAGGGCAAACCAGCTGGCCCCCACCATGCACCAGGCCTCTATCCTATATAATAAAAGGGTAATATGCAAATTGACCCTATCAGCAGAACGACTGGGAATCACTGGTCATTATGACACACACTGACCCCCAGAGGGCAGAAGCTCAATGCAGGAGCTTCCCCCTGGTGGTCAGTGTGCTCCCACAGAGGAAGCTCTGCTCAGCCACAAGCCAGGCTGACAGCTGCCAGTACAGCGGTGGTGGTGGGAGCATCTCCCGCCTCCTCAGCAGCGCTAAGGATGTCCAACTGCAGCTAGGCCTGCTCCCCGCTGGCAACTGGACATCCCCCGAGAGATCCCGGGCTGCCAGAGGGATGTCTGACTGCCAGTTTAAGCCCAATCCCCCAGGGAGCAGGCCTAAGCCAGCAGGTGGTCATTCCCCGAGGGGTCCCAGACTGCGAGAGGGTACAGGCCAGGCTGAGGTACCCTCCCGAGTGCACAAATTTTTGTGCACCAGGCCTCTAGTTCTCTATATAAAAGATGTAATAATTGCTACCTGGCAGATATTTTCTGAATATTAAATTAGAAAATGTATTCCAAGCACCTTATGGTTAACAAATAGAAGCTATTCTTAGTAACATGTTTCTCTAAAGAATAACTTTCTTTAAAACAAAAAATATTTTTATTAGGTTTGATTTGCATTTTGGCTTTTCTTCAAAATGCCACTAATATGTGTTGCAATATTAAATGTCTTGTTGGTATTACTGTAAGCAAGAGAATCTACTATAAGTGCCAACTTCAACAGTGCACACTGTTTATGGTAGACTATTACAGTCATGTCCCTGAACTTGTCCCTGCCTTCTCATACGCTCTCCCTTATAAAGACTATACTGACACTAGGCTTGGCCATATAACTTACTTTGATCAATCCAATAGCATATGTGCCTTTAGCAGAGGCTTGAAAAGCACTTGCACTGTGTGATTTTCCCTCTTTGCTGCTCCTGGGATCACTGTGACTGCTCCTGTAAAGAAGTCCAGGCTGGCCTCTTGGAAGAAGAGTGACCACACAGAGCTGAGATGAGCCATCTCAGAGGCAGCCCTGAAGGCCAAGCACACTCCCAGTCCAAACAACTCCCGCTGAGACACACCCTGGTCCCAGAGATCACCGAAGCTGATTCAGACCAAAAGAATTGCACAATGGATCCTCAAAATCATGAGAAAGAATAAAGTTTTGTCTTAAGCCACTAAAGTTTTTGAGTTGTTTATTATGCATCAAATAATATGTCTAATTGACACATCATTGTATTTCCAGTCCCTAGCAAGATTCCTAGAACATAGAAGATAATCAATAAGTAATTGAAAAAAATCTGCAATCTTTATTTAATGGCTTTAGCATACTATGCAGTTGGATAAATTGTTAAAAAGAAATATTTTGAATAAAAAACAACTTTTCTTCAGTAGTTACTATAACATATGTTATATGATGTGATATCGTTCTGCCTTGGCAACAGTGTGACAAATATTTTCTTAAACTTGTGTGAAATGTATCATGCACAAATATCAAATATCACTTTAATACTGTGCTAATTTTGAAATTTCAGTTTTCATGATTGATTTACTAATTATGAATATCAGGAAAATATTTTTGTATATATATACATATTCACTTAAATCTATATGTATATATGTATACATATGCAAACAGTTAAATTTTACATTATAAGGATTAAATAAAATTTGTTATATGGTTTGAAGAATAGTCACAGTTAAGACAAAACATTGTTTAAAACCAGACAGTGGAGAAATTTGAATATACCTGGTGGGCTGACATCTCACTCAGAATAAACACTGCAGTGCTTACTATGACTCCTAAGGTCCTGCATATCAGGTTGTATGTTACTCTCTGACTTCTCCTGAATAGCACCTCCTAATTCTCTCCACTGCTGCTCTACTGGCCTTCTTTTATTCTTCAAACTTGCCAAACATGCTCACCTCAGGGCCTTTGCCCTTACTAATGCCAATGCCTGGGTACTATTCCCAAATGGGCTAGTTCAGTCACTCCCTTCAGGTATTCGTGGCTCAAAGACTGTTTCTCAGCATAGGCTTCCCTGGTTGGTCAATTTAATTTCATATCCAACTTCTCCTATTTCTGTTTTCTCCTTGGCACCAATCACTGTCTCACATACAATATATTTTATTTATTTATCTTCTTTATAGTCTAGCTCCCCACACTCAAATATAAGCCAAATAAGGGTAGGAATTTTTATCTATATTCTTTATTACGATATCCTCAGCACCTAAAACAGTAACTGACTTATAGTAAAAGCCTGCTAATAGTTGTTGAATGAATGAGAGATAGAAGTGTTTATTCCTAGGTGTTTCAGGGTGAATTAGCTGGACATTTTATAGAACTTTGGTGTAAAAGTAAACCTAATTGCAGTTTTATTAGGAGAGAATTCATAACGTTCAGCAGATTAACAGATTTTTTTCTTGGTACAGGAACCAAAAAATGCTGCAAATAATTGGCCTAAAAATTTAAAATACCTTTTGAAATAGGTAAGAGTTATTGAGGCTTTTTGAGAAAGGTAGTGGCAAGAGTAGAATGGTACCAAAAGAAGATTAATCAGGCAGAATGATGGATTCAAGTCACAAGAGATTAAAGGCAAAGGGACCCGTCAGGAGGTTATTGTCTGAAGTAAGACAGGAATTAATGAGGTCCTGAACTGGAGGCATGGTTTGGGGAATGAAAGGAAGCGCTCCATCTCATTATGTGCAAATACTGTCAGGAGTGTTACTATGTTACAGTGTGATAGCATTGCTGGAATGGAAATCCAGTAACATAATAAGAAAAACATATTTTTAGTTTAAACTAAATAAAACTTTAAACAGTGGGATGTTGTTGGCTGAGATAACCTTGACACCATTGTAATGAGTTAGTCATTAATAACAGGAAAGGAGCGAAGGGGGAAGTCAGGCATTATAGGCCTGTCATGTGGGCAGCTTTGCCAGGAAGCTGCAATTCCACGCTCCCCAGGGAACCACATAGGGAACATAGACGCATGCCCAGGAAAGTTGGGGAGACTCGGGAAGATGCCAGTCAATCACACGTGGAGACAGAGATGGTTGGCCAGAGAGGGCAGGGCCGCTGCAAGCGTGCCAAAAGTCGGGAATGCGTAATCCCCTAGGGGTCGCTCTCTCGTTGCTGTGGTTGCTCCTGTGCTCTTGGCTTCCCTGCACTCACCGTGTTTCCTCCGTAGGCATGTGGCCCTGTGGACCCCACGTGCACTGGACTGACGGGCGGCAGCGGGGGACACAGCTCAGCCAGCTACACTTCTTCTATGACTGGACTGAGGGAAATGGGACTTTGGAAGCCAGCGGTGGAATTTCATGGAAATAAAGCTTCTTTCTACCATATCTCATCCTCCCAGGGTGGCCTCCAGAAATGCTTATTCCAGTGGCACCCCAAGAACTCCACCCCCAGCAGCAACTGGGGGAGACGAGCCCCACTCCCCTTTTATAGCAACCTCATTGCATTAAAGGGAAAAAAGCTTTTACTATAATGCACCAACCATCCTCACTTTTATCCGAAAGCTATCTTTTCTCTCTCCCTACAAATGCTGCCATAAGTACATTTGGTTAATGGAAAGATGGTGGGGAATTGTTTGTTGAATCCCATTAGAGATACTGGAATAAGACAAAATGGCACCATTATTTACCAGTTTCACTCTTGATTTGATTAGCCACGAATATATTTAAATATTTTCACTTTCAACTTGAAACCTAAAGTAACATTACTTGGTAAATATCTTGGTGGCAATTATCTGAAATGTGTCACTGGAGGGTTCTTGGTGGGAGAGAGGAATAAACATGTGAGCTTGAGAATTGACCTCTCACATTAAATCGATTCCAAGCCCTATGCTTTATGTGCATTTTGCATTCTCATCAATGATTTATTTGTGTAATTTTGAGAGAAAACAATAATTAAAATTACCCATTCATTAAATTCTCATGGAAAAGTGTCTTAAAACATTGCTGCTGTGTTTAGAAAACTTCCCCTACCACCCCCAGCCCTGAAACATTCTGTATATTCAATTTTGGGGGGAAAGATGGCCTTGATAAGAATTATGTTTATTTTCTCATATTGTTGCAAGTGGACTATAGCAAGGTGAATCATGAGCTGAAAGAATTCAAATGCACCTTGGCCGGTTGGGTTGGAGCATCATCCCATATACTGAAGAGTTGGAGGTTCGATCCCCAGTCGGGGCACATATGGGAGGCAACCAACCAATCTCTCTCTGGCAACCAACCAATCTCTCTCTCTCTCTCTCTCTCTCTCTCTTTCTCTCTTTTCCCCTCTCTCTAAAATTAATAAACATATCCTCATTTAAGAATTAAAAATAATAACAGTAATGGCAATGTCAGCTGCTATTGTCAGAGGAATTCTTAACACAGCAATGCAACTGAGCGATTGGAGAGTAGCTATCCTTCACACGTGGGTTTCTCTGCACTCTGAAGAGTTCTCTTCACACTGTGAATTTGATGCTTTCTTAGGACTCTGTTCCTGCAGGCTCAAGTCAGGTGTCCCTTCTCTTCCTTGAGCAAGTCCAAGATCCCTATTCTGCCCCTATCCTATCCAGGTGCAGTATTTCTTCAATTTCTGGAATTTGACAGGTAACCCCTCACACTATGGTCACTGGTGTTCTTCAAAAGTTAATGCCCACCCTCACCATATGTATATTCCTCCCTAAAACCTCTCATTTGTGGTTCTTCCCCACTCTCCTGGGCATTTCTCCATCACAACCAGCTCTTTGCATCAATGTCCTACCTGCCTTTCCAGCCCTCAAATATACCTGCCATGTTACTGGAAACCTGATCACACTGTTTGCTTATGTAAAACCAATCAGCAGTTTCTCAAAATCATAGGCTATAAAGTAAATTATTTGTGGAATCATGCACACCCCTCTGGGTTCAGGTTTCGCCTTCCATCCTTGTCTTATTTCCCCTTACATTCACATATTGTACTTCACATTCTTTTTTTTCCTGGAACACCATGCTGCTCTCTCCACTGACCAAATACACCCAGTCCTCAAGTGTCAACTCCCTTCTCTTGCCTGGGCATATTCATTCTCTTCCATTTCTCAGTTCTTTATGTATTTCTGCTGAAGCATTACCTCATTGTATAGTAACACTTGGACAGTTCCTTAGTCATCTTTTATATCCAGTAGCCAGCATAGTGATTGATGGCTGCATACGTTGTTTTAGCAGAGATAATACCTTTAAACTTCTATGTGTTTTTCAAACTGTGCCACTCACATGTTTAAGTCGGGCTTAGTCACTGCTATTCAATAAATGCATGTGGGAAACCTCAATCTTCCTTTGGCTGACTCATTTTCTGGGTGCTGGCTCCAATCATGAGGCCAGGCGGACATCTAGGAAAGAAAGGACAGAAGGAAAAGCTTTCAGGAACGAATCGAGGAAACTGGGACTTGGCTTCTATAGTCTCGTGCGTAATGGCTCCTGGAACTACAGACAGCTGGGCAGGGAAAGCCCTGGCTCCCAAAGGAGATAAACGCATGCCAACCATTTAAAATCCTTACAGGTAATAAACCTAAAACCACAAGAACAACAAAAACCCAGCCTCTCAACAAAGAAGAGCAAGGAAATTTCAGCAGTTCTGATGGCTGCCTTTATTCAGCTATTGCTTTTTTTTTTTTAAACAAAAATATTGGACTATCCCAGGAATTCTTGGCTGTGTGACAAGAGAGGCATATAATCTCACTGTCTGCTCAAGCTAACCATCTGGACATGGAACCTGCTTGCTAAGATGAGACACCTTGTGTTTGTGACATTCAGATTGGCACAGTAGCCCTGATTTAAACCTGGAAGCTTATTTAGGTTCCACTGCTAGAGTTTCAGAAAGTGCTCTAAGCTTCTGGAATGGACCCCTAATAGTTATGAATTAATATCAGACTGAGTTTCATTTGTTAAAGGGTCAACTTTTATTTAAAAATGAAACAATGATTGCTGTTTAAAAATAACAACATTCAAATATTAATGAGTGTATAAATTATAGATGCTTCAAATGTTTGAACACATTCCATTTTTTTGCATAAAATCAAACTTAAAATGTATTATCCATGACAAATTTACTTTTTAAAAACTTATTCCACTTTACTAGTTCTTCTTTCGTTACTATTTTTATCTAGTGATATACTAGTAATATCACCAATATTTTCATATTTTATAGTAGAGAAGCAATGAAGCCATTTCAATAACAGTTCTATTAAAAAAACCAGTTAATATTTGTCCTTACAATCCCATGAATATTCAAAGGAACAATGTGAAAAAACAAAGCATGTACTAGATTCAGTGATGTCCTCTCTCCTTTCTCTTCCAGTAGTCCAACCAGTAACATCTAAATCATGCTTCATACAGTTTGAGAAAAATAAGAACACTAATATAATTCATATACATAGACATAACAGTGTATTGTTTGACCTTTAAGTTTTGCCTAACATGTATTTTATTATGCTATCACATGCTTATAAGACTCAAAAATGGGTCTGTGTAGTTCTAAGGAATAGATTCTAGAATAGTATTACCAGAGCATCACCCAACAAAAGTAGCACCAATTAAGGAATCTGTTTATCCAATAACTAACTAGCTGCTCCACTAGGAAGGAAAAGATCCATTCTTGGCTCTTATCCATAACATTTAATAGAACCTGGCTTTCTTCTGAGTGCTCTGTATTTTTAAAACCTTGGGACCATGTTACACAATTACATGGTAACTATATTTCTGTTCTATGTAAATATCTTAGAATCTATACATAGTAGATGAGCAACACTTTTCTTTTTTAAAAATATATGTTTATTGATTTCAGAGAGAAAAAGGGAGAGGCAGAGAGAGATAGAAACATCAGTGATGAGAATCATTGAATGGCTGCCTCCCGCATGCCCCCTACCGGGGTCAGGTCCACAACCCAGGCATATGCCCTAATGGGGCATAGAACCTCCTGGTCCATGGGTGGACACTCAACTACTGAGTCATGCTGGCTGGGCAAGCAACACTTTTATTGTTTAAATAAAAGTGGGGGGGGGGGGGTACAGAGGGAAGGAGAAAGAAAATCTAAATCTGAAACTACAAGAGGATTTTTTGGCATTGTTCTCCAATGCCCAGACCACACCATCTTCGGTAGGTAACAGCATAAGTGTTCTTTTTGGGAGGTCTGGTGCTGGCATTTGTGGTGTTTTATTGCATCAGCCAGGTCAGCAGCAGTAGGAAGCAGTGGTGATAGAGGTGATGGTAGAAGTGGCGGTGGGGAGTGGTGCTGGTACAACTGATGAGACGCTTTACGTGGGTTCCTAGGCAATGGAGGTCTCAGAATGGAAGACTTACCCAAGAGCATGCATGAGAGATTTCTTTGGCACTCTGACTAATATTGAAAAAAAATCTTTGATGAAGCTAAAAATACTACGTTATGTTTTCAAAGAAATAGTTTTCAAAGAAATAGTCTTACTTATTCTAAACATGGCACCATTTTTATACCTGGGCTGGATAGCTGGAAGAAATGAAAGTAAATGTAAAATAAGGCTGATAAAAATGAGCCATAATTCTAAAAGTGATTCTTTAGAAAATATTTACATGCAAAGAGACTACAAAGTCCAATACTAAAACAACCGATGTCTAATTTTGAGATCTCATTCATTAGCAATCAATGTAAGATATTTGTGAGCGATACAAAAGCTCTTTGAGTATTACAAAAATCAGTCTGATTTTCTCTGCACTAACCCTTATAATTAATAAATATGGGTCACATGAAATCTATTAGAATGACATGGCCTTTCCTGATGATAGTTTGTTGTAGACATTTTTCTTATAGAATTTGCATTCATTCTGCTTCTTTAAAAGTTTATTTCATTGTTGTGAGTTTATTGGAAGAAAATAGCATCCTTTCCTGAGAGATCTAATGACTTCTGATTAGAATTAATTTCACTCTTACAGGGGGAGAAAGGGCTGTTAAGAGCAGATGGGAACATTTTATCTTTTGCTTACTCATTTCAATTCAGGTGAGTTGTATAGTAACTAAAAGCAATTTTATTTGAACTTCTCAGTGACCTTTATGCGAGTTTGGCAGTTTGCGGCTACCTCAGGACCTGCCACATTTCAAAAGCACCAATGTAACTGGCACTCCTTCCAATAACCTTTTCAGAGTCACAAGGTTAAGTGGAAACAGAGGCCAAAGCCAACCTTCACAAGGGTCTTTTTTTTTTTTTTTTTTGGACAAGGTTCAAGGCTTTTATTATTCGTTTTTGTTGTTGTTGTTTTTAATAATTTAAGAAAAGGAAGTAGAGGGCACTTGATAAAATGCTTTTTGCTGAACTCCCTGAATAGTACTTTGTTTTTCTACTTGATTCTCACAAGGAAAAGAGTAAATAACTGAGATACAACTTAGTTGTTACAACACCATTGTTCTCAAAATGAAAATGCATGTTATTGCCTGGCCAGCATGGCTCAATGGTTGAGTGTTGACCTATGAACCAGGAGGTCATAATTCGATTCCTGATCAGGGCACATGGCTGAGTTGTGAGCTTCGATCCCCAGTGGGGAGCATGCAGGAGGCAGCCGGTCAATGAGTCTCTTTCATCATTGATATTTCTATTTATCCCTGTCTCTTTCTTCTCTGAAATTAATAAAAATACTTTAGAAAAAAAGAAAAGAAAAATGCACGTTATATTAGTTTGCTAGATCTACCATAACAAAGTGCCATAAACTGGGTGGCTTAAGAGAACAGAAATTTATTGCATCACAGTCCTATATCAAGGTATCAGAAGGGCCACCACCCTCTGAGACTCTGGATAGAATTCTTTCTTCCTTGCATCTTCCTTCTCCTCTCTTGTGAATCTATTGTAGGTTTTTTGCTGTGTGGTTACTGGAGCTTATATAAAACTTCATCTAGATATAAAAGTCCATTTTACACTGACTACTTTGATTGTATACAATAACTTCCATTTTATTCCCTCCCCTTTATGTTGTTGTTTTTTTTTCCTGGAAATACACAGACATTTTTAATGGAAGCAAAATGGGGCAATGGCGTCACAGGCAACAGGGATTGAGCTCAGGCGAGGCAGGGCTGGTGCTGTGCCCGGGTCATGGAAGCCACATGTCCGGGTCATGGAAGCCACAGAAGCCTGGCCACACGGGGGGGGGGGGCTGGCCATGGGGGGCCTGCGAGGAGCCCAGGCTGCCAGCTTCATCCCTGGGGAGGAGCGGAGGATCTGGCCCAGCTGGTTCTGAGAAAACCTCAAGGGTGGGCACCTGGCGGCTCCAAGTGGCTCCTCAGCTTAATTACTTAATCACACCCCTGGAGTAATCAATCAACCCACCAGTATTTAACCATAGCCTGTGAGCTGAGTGAGCCTGCGAGCTGAGTGAGCCTGGCCGGGTGGGAGCTGGAGCTAGAGCGAAAAAACGAAGTTTCACTGGCAAAGTGAGAAACAAAGAATTCACCGTAAAGGTAAGAAAATTCACCGTAAAGGTGAGGAGTTATTTCAAAGCACACAAATGGCCACAATCAGCTACAGTAGTCCGCAGCTGTAGGTGGTGTGGGAATGTTTTCTCAACCAGGCTAATGGGGAAGGATTCGGCTTTAAAAAAATAGATTCGGCTTTAAAACGTAAGAAGAAGGTACATTAGATCTTGAAAGTTTGCCAAAAAGTAAGTCAGAACTTGAAAAAAGTTCAGCAAGCGGGGAAAAACTTATCTTAAAAAACAAAAAAACAAACAAAAGAAAAAACACACACACAAAAACTGTTTTTCCATGGGTAACACAATATTGTGTTTGCTAGAGCCTTTTAGAGAGGCTGAGAATGAGCCTCCTCGCCTGGTTCCCTCCGCTCCTCCTAGAGAGGAGCAGGAAGAAAAATTGGAGGACTGGCCTTCATGGCGCCCTCCACCTCCACCTCCATGTCCTAATCCTGAAATGATTAACTCACCATTAATAGAATCACCTGTGCAAAAAGCCATCAGAGAAGGATTGAAGGACATGCCGGTGGAAGAAAAGTTTGCATTTCCTATCATACAGGTAGCTGACCCACAGCTCCCGAATCAGATAATAAGACACCATGAAAAAATTGACTTTAAAATGATAAAGGCCTTACCTGAAAGTGTAGTTCAAAATGGTCCAACTGCTCCTTTTACAGGAGAAATTATGAAGAATATTTCTGAAGCATTCTTAATTCCTTATGAGTGGTATTCTCTAGCTCGTGCAACTCTGGATGGAGGAGATTATTTACTATGGAAGGGAGAATTTTTGGAGAAATGCCAGGAGCACGCCCATACAAACTGTGGACTGAATGCTCAAATAATTTATGAAATGCTAGCAGGACTGGGACAATATAAAGACGTGCGAACCCAGTTAGATTATGTGCAACTGGCATATGAGCAAATTAGAGTTTGTGGAAGGAAAGCTTGGTGGGCTTTACCAGCAAAAGGGGACTCTGAGGGAGCTTTTAGTAAATGCATGCAGGGGCCTTTAGAATCATTTTCTGATTTTGTGGCTTGTCTCACTCGAGCAGTGAGACGACAGATTCAACATGAGATAGCTCCTATATCAGGGAGCTTTGCCCATCATTCTGTCAGTCTAGAACCTTTTATGAATATGAAGATGGAACAAACTCAATCAAGAATTATGTTTATTTCCTGTGCTATTTACAGTCACTTGCAAGAGATACACACAGAAAAATAGTCATCAAAACCTGCACACAAAAGTGCCTATTTATTAAGATTCTTCATGGTCCAAATATTATGAATGATGTGGTAAGTGCTGACTATGAGAAAAATCAAGGGCACTTTTTTTTTTCTTTTTCCATGCTGGTAAATTGTACACATGGTATGAAAGTCATACGGCTGACAGTGTAGCACACTGTTCCTCCACGATTTGGTAATTAGTGGATTATACCAGAATAAATTAACTGAGGTATTTTTTTTTAATGTAGTCCTGGGGAGAGTTGAATTGCTCCTGCTTCTGGCCCAATGTGTTTTGCCATCTGGACTGCCACGGCAAGTGCTGGAAGTGCCCCCTTCCTCCCAAAGAAAAAACACAAGATAAATGCTTCTGAACGCCACCTTATGCCCATTTAACATCAATTTCTGACTAGACACAGTAGTCTGCCCCCTCCCCCTCATTCTTCTCATCTCCCTCCCTCCAACTAGCCTGACAAGGAGAAAGAGAGGAGATCCCACATGTGCCACATTGCCATCATGATCCCCGGTGTGGTGCCGTAAATAGTACCCCTTCTGAGTGGGTCTAATTGGCCAATATATGGTGCTTTCTATTGATGCTTTTTAGTCAGTACAGAGTTCGATAAACTTGCATGTATATAATTCATCACATGAAGGTCACTTTCTTCACCCCTATTGTTCTGCCCTTTACATTGTTATTCTATGTGAATGTCCATGTAATTAGCTGGTTTGGTGGCAATTTCAAGCACTTCAGAGAGACAAAGGGAAGACTGAAAAAAGGCACATTTGTGAGTTGGTTTGCATCCAGAAGCATTTCTTGTCGTTTTCCTAGACCACCAGATGTCAGCCTAAATTGAAGAATGGAAAAGAAACTGTGTATCATAATGTTAGTGTCTAGTAGGCCAGATGGAGTTTTACACGACCCTGTTGGAGGAGTGAGCCAGCAGTTGTTAAAATACAAGGTTAGAAATAGCCCAAGCGACACTGCATGCACTGTAGCTTTTTTTATTATGGAACTTAATTGTATCATAGATCACTGATAGCTTAATTTATAGGGATTGATTTTGTTAATTCAAGCAGTTCAAAAGTCACTGTTAAAGCGTTAGTACATTTAATTGTATCTGACTTAAGCTTTACTTGTGCCATCAGAAGACAAATGACTGTATAGAGGTTATACATTTTTATTTTTTCTGCTGTTTGTCCATTTATTTCTACATGTGTCATTTACTATGAATTACATCTCAATGAGCAGTGTTAAATATATAAGGCAGATTTTTTCTGTGTGCTCTCAGTTGAGCTAAAAAAATGCAAATGTTAAACTATGTTTAAAAAATGTGACACTTTTATTTCACTATGAGAGGACAACAACCATAGAATGTTAAGATTTCCCTCTCAATGCACCCATCCATTTCAAATGGGAGATTGTAGATGTGACTTCTTAGGACCAAATAGCTGTGTTTTGAGCTAAAATAATGAAAGTGTCTGCTATATT
Source organism: Myotis brandtii (assembly GCF_000412655.1). NCBI lineage: Eukaryota > Metazoa > Chordata > Mammalia > Chiroptera > Vespertilionidae > Myotis > Myotis brandtii. The sequence goes on along the minus strand of NW_005370887.1, from coordinate 775,342 downwards.
TTTCATTAATATGCAACATTAAACATGTAGGGAAATTCCATTAATACATGCATTAAACAAAGCAGTCAGGCTGGCTGGAGTGGCTCAGTTGGTTGAGCATCATCTTGTGTACCAAAAGGTTGCTGGCCTGATTCCTGGTCAAGGCACATACCTGGGTTGTGAGTTCGATCTCATACAGAAGGCAATCCATCGATGTTTCTTTCTCTCTCCCTTTCTCTAAGCATGTCCTCAAATGAGGATCAAAAAAAAAAAGAATAAGAAGAAAAGGAAAGAAAATAAAAGTAGTCAGGAATACATTTAGAGTGATTTTATTTATCTTTTGATTTAACACAGAGGATGAGTAAATAACAGCCAATCAATGATTCTCTCTCATGATTGATGTTTCTATCTCTCTCTCTCTCCCTCTCCCTTCATCTCTGAAATCAATAAAAAACAAAGAAAATGAAATCTGAAGACTTAGGTGTGATTATATCCTACATATTATCTTTTTATATTTTAAATCTCATACATCTGATCTACATGTATGTCTTCCAATTTTTAGCAAATATTGTAATCGTTCAGAGGCTTATTAATTTCTAGTACATTAGAAACAACCTAGGATACAGTTTTTGTTTTGTTTTTAAGAAGTTTATTTATTTATTTTAGAGAGAAAGGAAGGGAAAGGGGGAGAGAGAAACATCAATGTGAGAAAATAACATCAATCAGCTGCCTCCTGCATACCCGCTACTGGGGATCAAGCTCAAAACTGGGCATATGCCCTGACAACGAAACAGCAACCTTTTGATGCATGGGATAAGGCTCCAACCAACTGGGCCACACCGGCCAGGGCTAGGGTACAATTTTGTATTATTTCCAATATAAATAATATCCAAAGGGTAGTAGTGCTAATATCCTAATGAGGATAGAATAATCTAACATTTCACCCCATGTAACCACTACATTTGCTTATGAAGAGCAAAGAATAGATTTGGTTTGACAATTGTCGTTCAAGAAATAAATGACAAAGAAAATCAAAGGCAGAATGCCTAATACAAGCCTGTCAAACTATCCTCAGCAAGAGGTCTGGATGTGACATAATGTGTCCAATTACATGGATGTAGTTAGCGACTGAGTCTGAACATACACTTTTATGCACATAAAGGTAAAGTTATACACACAGTGGCGTGGGTTTTACTTTTGTTTGTGTTTTGTTTTTCCTGCCCAAAGAAGTACAGGTGTTTGTTTCAGTGTTCCTTTGCCTACCTGTGTTTCCAAAAGTCCCAGATTAATTAATTAATTAATTAATATTAATTACTTACTTTTCGTACTCTTTAGAAGCCACAAAATCATAGATAGTAGTAATTAAACTAGTCCAGTTCCACCAAGTAATTGTGTAGATCACACAGAGCTTTGAGAATTTTTCCCTGAGGACCGGTTCACTCACATACTTTCCACAGTCTTCATGCAAATGAAAACCAAGATTGTGGGACCTTGTCTATCCTTTCCCCCTTAATCCAGCAACAGATAGAGATATGCGACAATTTTCCTCCCTGTCAGTACTGCAGAACAGTGTTCTCTTTCTTCTGACTCAGGTTCTGTCTATTCTCTCAGGCAAAATACTTCTCAGAATGACTTCCATCCCCTCTGCTCTCTGCTCATCCACCTTTCCAATTATGCATCTTAAAATATATAAACTGCAACAGTCCTTTTCCTATTCCTATACTTAAAGCTATTCAACAAACATTTGCTGTTATGCACCCAGGGCAATCTGAGGTGAGTTACTCTTCGTGGAGTGCACAGTCCAGCAGAGACCTCAGAGGCAATGCGGTTAGCACTTTATGGAAGTAATAAAATGTGCTGGGGGAGGGGCCTAGTGACAGGAACAGTTCATTCTGTCCTCGAAACAAAGGTGATGTTGGGAAAGCAGCCTTGAAGCACAGGTAGACTGTTTCCATTTGAATAGTTTGGGAGACATTTTTCTGGATAGCAAAGGCACAGATATGTGTGTTTAAAGAACAGTGTGCATGTAGTGTCCTGGGAGAATGATAGCCCAAACACTGACTTCGTCCAATTGTCTGCTTTAACTCACAAACTTCCGTTTCCAATGCACTCATTTATCACAACCCCTATCTTACACGTGCTAAGCATTAGACTCCAGGTGCTATGTACATCTCAAATACCTGAACATTATAATTCAATTTTCTTCTATTCTTTATAAACCTCGCATGTTCTGTTTGATTCATTGCCTTCCATGACTTAGAGAAAGTAGCAGCTTCAACTTTACTGCCCATTCGAATCACCTAAGGAGCTTTTGCAAAATAATCATACCCAGAGACCTCCTCTAGCAGTCAAAGCAGATATTCAGGTGATTCGCATGTGAGAATCTCTGCTGTAGACTGTGGAGGGAGGTCTGCTCTCCTGGGCTGTTTGTAACCAGGGTCACTGGAGGAATTAGCATTTCGATCCCCTAGACTGCCCCAGGGCCATAAGTATGGAACAGATTAACCTCCATCAATCTCTTAGAGCTCTAGCCACTTACATTTTCCTGAGGAAAATTCTTGGAATATCTTCATTGTGTCTCCATGGACTTCAGGATAAAGTTAAAAATTTTTTAAACAACCGTGCAGGAACCTTCATTAATTTCCTACTAGATGCATATTCAGCCTCATCTGCTCTCTCTCTCTCTCTCTCACACACACACACACACACACACACCTTTTTGTCTAGTGATGTAGACACACTTGTCATTCTCATGCCAGGATCCCTCACAACTTTCAGCTTTAAATGTGGTCTTTTTCTTCCTGTTCAGGTCTTGTTCCCTCATTAGACTTCACACCTGTGCACAAGGAACTCATTCTTCTAGGCTCTATAGGCAAGTGTTTCTTGATTTATAATCCTCGGGATAAATTAGGTCTTTCCTACTCTCTATACTCTGTGTGTAGGTCTATTGGAGTACTTTTCCCCTATAACACAATTGCTAACTTCTCATTGGTGTCCTCACTAGAAGGTGAACTGCTGAGTAGGCAGGAAGTTGTGTTTACTTCAGAAATCCTTTGTACACAATGCTTGGCATATAAAAGAGGCTCAAATGTATACTGAAAAATGTATATGACTTTATTGAGTCATCTTTCTATTCCAAAATATAATGATATATTCCTTTATACCTGCATAGACCAGTCGTCACTGAATGATTCTTAAATTCTTGGCACATTGAAGAGCCATATTGGTATGTAAAACTCCTCAAAATTAGAATGTCTTATTTGAAAATTATCTCTCTTTTTTTATTCTACATATTTTAAAAACTTAAAATATAGACTCAGGAAATGCTAAATAGGGTAGTGATTTATTCTTTATATTAATAGCAATTAACTGGATAATGTTTCTTTATTTGGAAGGAAATTCCATGCTTAGGAGTAAAGATATTTTCTTTGCACTTAGTCACAGTTTCTATTTCAGGCTTATGGAAAAGGAAAATGAGAAAAAGGAATTTATTTAAACGGGATAAGCAATCTGTAAATCAGTGCAAAAGAACCTAACTATCTTTTGAAGATCCCTTTCTTCAGGTTTTCCTCCATTAAAAGGGTAAAAGAGCATTGAAATTGCATAAATAGTGCTAATTAATATTTAATGAGTGATTGACCAAATGCCAGATGTGAACCTACCATGACCAAAACCAAAGAAATATTTTTTTAATGGTTTTCACAGCTAATGTCCTTTGGGAGTCATTTTAAAAATAGATTGTTAAACCATTTATCCTCTGCTTCTATATTTAGAAGTGAGAAATAAGAATCTTTGGATGTGTAATCAATGAGCCAAAAATCATGGAAGTACAACATTGTGTACTTCAAAACTGCTGGAAGCACAAAGGTAATTTAAATCCTGCTATGTCATTTGACTGCTATAAAGAAATATTCCTATAATGTAATGAAACTTTTCTATTTGAATCATTTCCTTTTTTACTATTTTATCTCCATCAATTTCTGCTTCCTCTCTTATTACCAGACTGCCAAGATATTGTAACTAAAATTTTCATTCTAAGTGTTTAAAAGTCAGTTATTTCTCTTTACACTTCTTTCACCTTTAATTCGTTTGTTGGTTTCTTCACACTCATATTTTCTCCATTTCTCTCAAACGTCTTTATCTTACTACATATCCTTAATTAATAAGGGACTGTTGCAGGTTGGGTTAGCTGAGGAGACTTTGAGATGAAAATTTCATTCAGAAAGTTTATTAGAGAGTGATGTCTGGGTTCACAACTGTGGAAAGGAAAGGTAGAAACCAGACTGAGCAGATGGAGAGGCTGAGCCAGTACATAGTCACCGCAAAGAATTCAGCTCCGTCAGCCAATCCCGCAAAGAGCACAGGCCTGTCATTTTCCTGAGTCTAAGTGAGGGGCCCAGGCCTTTATACCTGCATAGACCAGTCTGTACCTCTGAGCTGCCCTAGAATGGGAGCATGACCCTGGTCAAGGAGACTTTCTTCCCCTAACCAGTGGTCGGCAAACTGCGGCTCGCGAGCCACATGCGGCTCTTTGGCCCCTTGAGTGTGGCTCTTCCAAAAAATACCACGTGTGGGCAGGCACATACAGTGCGATTGAAACTTCGTGGCCCATGCGCAGAAGTCAGTATTTTGTGGAAGAACCACACTCAAGGAGCCAAAGAGCCGCATGTGGCTCGAGCCGCTTGCCGACCACTGCCTAAGCCAACTCTGAGGCCCAGAGAGACAGCACTACCAGCAGCTGGGGAAGAAGTCCTTTCATCTTGAAGGGGGTCCTGGTGGCACATCAGAGTGCCCTCTAAAGACCAAAGAAGGCTAAGCCAACATTTTCTAAGGGAATCTAATTACTTTTGCTAATGAGGGCTTTAGATAAGGCATGAAAGGTCTCCTTTAAAAAACAATTTGAAGGCCCGAATTAAGAAAAACAAACAAACAAACAAACAAAAAAACACAGAGCAAATGTCACGGGAAATGGGCATGAGTGAGGTAGTTTAAATATGGTCACTCTATGGAGTAAAGAGCCAATGAGAAACCTCCAAGTTGCACGGTAGCCAGAAGGATTGTAAAGAACGTGGTTGTTAATGTTTGGTAGGAAGTTGTTGGTATTGCTTGATTGTAAAACTCCCTCCACTTCACCACTCCCACCAAAGTCTTTAAGTATACTTCAGGCATGTGACCTGCAGGAGAGATGTGATTTTAGTGGAGATCAAAAGAAAAGCTTGAAGTTCATGAGTGGGTTAACATAGCCTGCCTATAAATAGAGGCCCAGAACCAGAATTGACCATTTAAATTTTCTTAAATCTTAGCAAATATTGTTAAATAAATCTTTCATAAATTGTGGCAGATTATGAAATGGGGTTCAAATTTACCTTAATGGATTTCAAGGGATGATGACACTCCAGGTGATACATGGTATATACTTGTGAAAATATATATAGCAGTTTTAAAATAGTTAAACAATGAAATATTGATAATTCAGGATGTAGTAGAGGAACAGGTTTTTTATAGCCTCTCCCTCTGATAGAGTGTTTGGTAAAGGGTATTTTTATTAATGAGTATGTTCAAGCCCCACTCATCCTAGAAGATATTCTTTCTCACATAAGCTAGGAGCACTGGTGAAACCCTGCTGCAATACAGGACAGGACATTTTGTAGAAGAAATGTATACACAGGGCATACCACTCCTCAGAGACCCTTACTAACAGGATTCCATTTTTTGCATGGATATTTGCAACAAGAATTTATTAAAGAAATAGAGCAATAAAATTAGATTGTAAAATCTGTTTGAGAAAGAAGATCATTGCAGTTTTGAGGTTAAACCTAGAGTAATTGGAGCGAGAAAAAACAAACAAAAATCTGCCATTTATCAAGTACCTTCTCTGCACCAGGGCCTGAGCGAAGTGTTTCTAATCCTCACGTGACAATGAATGTTAGACTGTCCCATTTTGCTCTGAGGAGTGCAAGGGTTAGAGAGGTTGTTCACTTGTCCAAGACCACGGGGCTAAGATTCAAACCCAGGTTGGTCTGGCTAAAGGTTCATGTTTTTCAATTGCTGAGAAGGTTTGAAATTTCCTCCTCAATTATGATAAAAGGAAATGATTAGTCTGATATGTTTCAGCAAAGCGTTATGTAGAATATAAATTTTCCTGAAATAAGCAGAAGATGAAGAACAAATAGATCCTTATAAAACTGTTAGTCAATTGTGTTCTCAATGGCTAAGGGAGAGGGTATTGGTGATTTGTAAGAACTTCATTGTAATTATACCTACATATTATTTGAATTTGTTTTCCAAAACTTATTCTTTCTAGTAAACTACTAGTATAACCTGCTCATTCCATAGTGTTTCATCAATGATTATCAACATTATTCTGTTGATCTTAAGAGATATATCTGAGCTCATGAGCCAAATTTATATTCATAAGCCCCAAAATTGATGTGCTGTGGGCTGACCAGGCAAGCAGCATCCTTTACCTAATGAGAATCTGAGTCTTATCTGTCTATGTTAGTTCGCTATACCTTAAATTTAAGATGTCATAAATGTCTTATTTGGAAGGTACCTATTAATAGCTATAATAGGTTGAAATTTACTTTGTGTGAAGAGCTAATCACACTACATCTCTATAACTGCTAGACAAATTTGTTGTGACAACCTAATGAGAATCTGAGTCTTATCTGTCTATGTTAGTCTGCTATACCTTAAATTTAAGATGCCAGAAATACCTTATTTTGAAGGTACCTATTAATAGCTAATCACCCTACATCTCTATAACTGCTAGACAAATTTGTTGTGACGTCGAGGGCAGGTTTGTTTGTGTGTGTTTTTTTTAACTGGTTCATAAAAAATGAACCCTTGTAATATGTATTTGTTTGTGTGTGTTTTTTTTAACTGGTTCATAAAAATGAACCCTCATAATATGTAAACAATTAATGGTGGCATTTTTAGAATGAGAGGCTGGTTTAGGATTTATATTTAAATATAAATCCTAAACAATTAATGGTGGCATTTTTAGAATGAGAGGCTAGATATACTCATTAAAATGTTCCCCCAAAGAAGTGTTTTAATATCTATTTGGTGTTCCTTATGCAAACTTCTTTTAATTCTTATGCATTAACTACCACCCTCACTTTTGTACAACTCTCCAATATTTGTCATCCTCTCTTCAAAGAACTACTCCAGTCATTTATTTTTCCTGTGTGAACTTTGTGTTTGCGACTTTATCTTGTTCTATTCTGCAACTCATAAAAATTAGGCAAACAAATGTAACACTAGAATAATTTTCTTCCACCAAGCCAGTTTTAGAGTGTTCACCAAAAGAATATCTTACTGTACAGTTTAGTGAGAACAGATATTTACCTATCAAATCAGGGCTGTTCCCTGTAGGTTTTGGCATCACAAAAGCTTACATCTCCAATTACCCAGAGTCTGGTTTCAAAGATGCTTTCCTTCTAGGCAGGTTTTCTGTAACAGATCCTGTGCCCAAACACTCTCCCTTGGGCAACGCAAGCACAAAGGTGCCTTTGTCTTCCTCTTGAACAGGATCCAAGCCAACAGCCCTGGTTTCTTTGCCTGTGGGTTTGCCAAACTGTTCAGCATGACAGGAGGAAACAGTGTGTCTGCGGTCCTCCACCTGCCACACCAGACAGAGTCAAGTGGTAGCAAACCCTGGGTGCACACGTCAGGCTTCTGAAGTCCAGCGTACACCCCTTAACAGGAGGTTCAAAGAATCAATTTTCCATTGGTTCTATTTATATAGTTTATCTGGTGTTACTTTCTGGTAAGTACATCATACAATGAAGGCTCGTTACACCTCAGAGGAAGGATACATTTAGGAAATATCAATAAATACAAAATAACATGTTTCCACAGGCCAGGAGAAGAAAAAATAATATTTTTCTCTAGGTTTTACATTTGTAAATGTCCTGTGTGGCATGCCTTTCTTTCTTATAGAACCAACAAATATTGATTGAGCTCTCATAAGTGCACATAAATGGATTGTGATAGGACATAAATCCCAAGCTTCATACGGGGAAGGCGTGTGTTCTTCCAATGAACTACAGCCTTTGGCAATTATTGCTTTGTTTGTGTGCAACTTGTGTTTACTTGGTTATTTCTGCAACATTGGGCTTTCTATTGTCCATCCCTCCAACATATTTGGCAAAAACTGCCAAGTGCTACGTGTTTTCTCCTTTGTGATTTTCTGAATTTCTGTTGTTGTCTATTTAATTTACATTGTTCCTCACACTATGTGCCTTTTCAGTTTCTCTTTCAAATTCTGAGGCTAAACATGTTACAGTTTTTCTCTCTGATGCTCATGTCTTTATAATCTTTCAGCAATTATTTCTAATTTTTAAAGGTTTTATCTTGTGCTTAGTCACTTCCATCCTTTATTCCCTCTTTATTCATTCTTGCTTTTGGGTTTACATTCCTAGACTGTGATCCTGCCGGCGACCTCCTGTTACAAAACACAGCCCAGGAGTCTCCTGGGAACAGCCTGTCAAAATTGTCTCCTTGGCGATCGATCGGTTACGATGCTCGGCAGGTGGCGTGTGACTGATCGTTGCTAGAACAGAAATATATTAAAGTGACATGTGGCCACATTAGAGTCACTTAAACAACTGCTTCTAGGTGATAAAGTAGCCATGGAGCATAAAAATAAAATTATACGAACAAAAAGCAAAATTACCACTGAAATCACATAAAATAGTGGTAAAATGTCATAAGGTGGGCCAAAATACTCATGTTTCTCTTGTTCTGAGAATTACATTTTCTTGTGCTATGAAATAATGTTGTGTACATGTGTGAAACAGCATATCACACATGGATATAACGGTTTAAACTGTGATTTTTCAAAATATTTTCTAATTCTCAACATTGTGTTTCTCTTCCATATTGTCTCCTAATGTTTGCTATAACTGACCTGGATACTCTATCTCAAAAGTGTTTAGTAAAATATAAAACATATAGCATCATATGAGTAGAGTGGGAAGTGAAAGGAACAACTAGGAATGTTACCTGAGCTCCTAATAGATATAGGTGTTCCATTTTAAAAAAGCAGGTGCCCATAGTATAATAACATGGTGTTCAACATTTACGCCTTAATAAAGCCAGAAACTATTCTTTTATATGGAGTGAATGAAGAGGAGTAAGGGATTCAATTTTGGGGAAAAAGCAAACCAAGAGTATGAAAAGAGAAATCCTTTTTTTTTTTTGAACAATGATTCCTATAAAACCAATAATTATATTTAACCACAGAAATGGTGGAATAAACGAGAGGCAAAGGGAAAACAATGGGTGTTGGTGAGTATATGGAGAAATCAGAACCTTCACACTTTTCGAGGAGTAAGGTAAAATAGTGCAGCCACTATGATAAATAGTTTGATAATTCCTCAAAAAATTAAAAATAGAATTTCCATGTGACGCAACAATTCCATTTTAGGCATATAACCTAGAAAACTGAAAACAGGTACTCAAGAAAAGACTTGTATATAAATGTTCAGAGCAGCAGTACTCATAGAGCCAAAGGTGAAAACAATCCAACTGGCCATCAACAGATGAATGAATAAACACACTCGGCATATACACACAATGGAATATTTTTAGTAACAGGAATCAAGTACTGATACATGGTACAGCATGGATGAACCTAGAAAACATTATGCTAAGTCAGATAAAAAAGAGTCACATACTAAATGATTCTATTTATATGGAATATCCAGAATCTATAAATCCATGAAGCCAGAAGCTCATTGATGGTTGCCAGGGCTGAGGAGAAAGGAGAGTTGGGAGTGACTGCTTAAGAGGTGAGGGGTTTTCTTTTGAGAAGATGAAAATATGTTGGAATTGGATACAGGTAGGGGTTACACAGCTTGGTGAATGTACTAAGTCCTACTTGTTTTCCTTCTTCCCTCTCATTTTTCTTTCTTACTTTCTTTTTTATTTAAAAATTACTAAATTAGATATATGAGAATATTTTCAAAATGATAGCTACAGAAATGCAATGCTTATGATGTTATATAATATCTGAACATAGCTGCATGATATAGTTTAAAGATGTACCTTTTCTCTATCCTAAGAAGACCCATGATGTTCTAATGTATTTTAGCACAGAAACTTGTTTTTACATTTAATCTCACATAGGAACCCTATATATCAAGTAGGTAACAGTGGAACTGATCTATTTGAAGCTGCCTTTCTGCAAGTGGCCTCTCACCTCAGAACACAGTTTGAAAACCACTGCTTCAACCAGTTCAATACATTTAATGACATTTCTTGTTTCTCTATTTCTGTATAACTTGTTGGGACTATTACTACAAGAAAGGAACAAATTGCTCATTTTTAGTGATACATGGACTCAGGGATTCCTCCAGAATACATTTAGGAAATTACTTCTAGGGAAGTAAATTGTACTTTAGTAGCCTGAAAAAGATGATGAAATTCGGGAGAACAAGAAACAATCTCTGTCTTATTCTATTCTTTCTGTGAGGTTTTGGACATTCTGAACAGTTCCCTTCTTCTAAGTTTTTATTTTTTTATTTCCATCAGGGTAGGTCAGGGACCCATTCTTTGTCCCTCTCTCTATTTTTTCACTAATAACCTCACTAATCATCTGTCAGCTACATCTCCAACTAAGCACATATGACTTCAAAACACATTCTTGGGAAATTACCAGATAAAACAGAGGTAATTACAGCCGGAAAAAGGCAGGGACTGCATTCACTGATCTAACTGGAGCCACCAGTAGGAACTCATTCCAACAAAATGAATCTCCAAAGGGCCTGGAGGAAGGCAAAAACTGGGTTTATTGTGGCTGTTTGCATGAAAATACATTAAGGTGCCCTTCCAAGACACGAATGTACTAACTAGAAGTTCAGAAGCTGACCAATGTTTACTCCTATGAAGTCCCAAGGCATGTCTCTGCAAGCATCAGAGACTGCTATTCTTTCCAGCATTTAGTAGTGGCCAGGAAATCACAAATGACATTACTTGCTGTCTACCTATGTTATAGTTTAGCCATAAATCAAATTATTCGATATAGAATTTATAACTTTGGAGAGGTCTCAGTCCTTCTGTCTTCCCACTCTCTTCCCACCCCCACCCCCAGCAGAACACTGCTTTAGTGAATAATTCTGAAAAGCTTATATCCACACCATCCTCCATGCTGTGCATTTTTCTCTCTGCCCAGCTTCTTTCTTGTCAATATTCATAATATCCTTATCCGTTTATCTTTTTAGTGCATCCATTTGGCAAAATGACAACCCTAGATCAACATACCTCCACCTATTTTTTCCATAGAGGAGATACTGAATTCTTACCATATTAAGTTGGTGCTGTGGCAAATTCATGGTGTCCAATCTTGATTGAACAGATTCCCATTGCTGACTGTCAGTCACTCATGAGCCATTCTCTAAATATTTATTAAATCTGTATCATGTGCCAGGAGCTATTCATGCTCTGGTGATGTAGCTGGGGGAAAAAAAAGTCCCTTCCCTCATGACACTGACTTTCCAATTGAGGACACAGAGTTTAAACCTATATTCAAAGGTAATTTCAGTTACTGTTGAGTGCAAAGAATGAAGTCACCAGGATGACATGATAAAGACATGTGGTGAGTGCCACTTTTTCTCGTGGTCAGGAAAGGCCTCTCTCTTTCAGAGGAGATGACATTTGAGTTCAGCTAGCAAAGCAAGAACACAGGGAAGGCAGCTGTAGAGAAAATAACTAGAGTCCCATTTTCTTATTTAGGGATAAGAATAAACTTGCCTTATGTGGACACTTTTCTGTTCTCCACAATAGAACTGAAAAACTTCCCCAAAATTTGTGTGAGCCTCCGTAGAAGACCTTAATTTATTAGAAATATACATCTACCATAAATCATCTCGATTTTGCCAACTCAAATACAAATATACCTACCTGCTCCTATTTTCATTCTTCCCTTCCTTTCATGGAATGCCCAAGTTAAAAGGTACAAGTAAACTCATACAGAGACACATACTGAATATTCAGAAGACCAAGAACAAAGAGAAACTTTCTAAGCTTGCAGACAAAAAAAGAAAACACAAAAAGGAGAGACACTAACAAAAGACTAAGGGTCAAAGCGACTGAAATTCTCCATAGTCACATTGAAAGCTAACAGGTTATTAGATAATTTGCTAAGAAAGAAAATGATTTTAAATTGAAAATTTGAAATCAATCTACATTTAATCAAGACAAGGATAGAATGAAGATATTTTAGTCATACAGGATAGCAAAGAATGATGTCCCTTGTACTCTTTCTAAGAGAACTGGAGAAAGTGGCCCATTAAAACAAAGGACTTAAACAAGAAAGAGGAAAACACGGAATAGATTGTTTAGAAAGACATGAAGGGAATCCCAAATATGAGGAAAAAAGAGTCCCTGGATGACAGCTGTGATTCTGGCCCAGAGGGAAAGGAAACTCGTTTGGAGGGGAAAGAAACTAAAATTGACAGAATGTTTCATGAATCTGATAATTTAGGAAAAGATTATATAATGGGAAAGGGTTTGGGATTAATTGATGAAAATAGAGAAAACTAAGCAAACAAACAAAGATGATTTTTAACTCCAGAGAAAACTCATCTGTGACTAGCATTTGCATAACCATTATAATGTAAAAAAATAAAATATTAATCTCATCAAACACATGACATAGCTACTACGGGGAGGTTTGATAGAGGATGAGTGTGTGTGTGTGTGGGGGGGGGGGAGGTATAGCGGAAGAAAGTTTAATGCTCATCTCCCACAGTAACAAAGTTAGAAAATAAGTCCTAAAACTGAAATAGCAAGAAGCAGGAATACTGACATGTTCTGGAGAACCATGGAGTTAAGTGCCACAGCAATCAATTTTAACTGATTAAAATACCCCTGGGGAAAAAAGAAATGTGGTAGAGGGGCCAGGGAACTGCTTTTTCATGGCTAACAAGCTTATGCATTTATTTGTCTTTTAAATTTTTCTGTACATGTAAAACTTGAATGAAAATGAAAAGCAAAATATAATAAAAACAAAATATTACCAAAGACTTATGGGGTTTTACCCTCATAATACTTACAGGTAGTAAGGGAAACAGGCAAGTAATAAACACATAAATAATATCAGGAAACAATTTCTGAAAAGTGCTATAAAGGAAGCCGTGGATTCTGATAAAGACTAACTGGGGTGACTTAAAAATATTTTTTTGTATAGGGTGGTCAGGGAGAATTTCTCTATTTCTTTAAAGAGATTACATGTTAAACTGGAATAAAAATTCATGCCTGGGGAAATAGCTGGGGGTTGGGCTGGAGGAATGTTCCATGCAGAAAGAAATGTCAATTAAAGACTTTGAAACAGGAAAAAACTTGACGTTTTAGAGAAATTGAAGGAAGGCCTGAGTATTCATAGTAGCTGTGATGGAAAGTTTGAGATGAGTTAAGATAAACAGAAAGAGGTTAGATAAGGCATGAATTTATAAAAAATATTTAGAGTAAATTAGAATGTTTAAGTAGGCAAATAAATTGATGTAAAGATCAACCTGGTGGCCATATGGAAAATGATTTGAACACAGGCAAGACTGAGATCCGGAAGACCGCATAGGAGGCAGTCTAGGCTAAAGACAGCAGCAGCCACAGAAGTGAAGAGGCATTGTAAAATGTATTTGAGCCCTAATGTACAACATCAGATAGTGGATCCAACCTCGTGTCTGCAGAAAAGGAAGTATTAAAGATAGCCCTCAGATTTCTAGTTGGAGCAACTTGGTAGATGGTGGCACTATTTACTCAGGGAATGCTAGAGAAAAAAAAAAAACAGCTGGAAAAGGGAGTGTGCAAGAAGAAAAGTAGACTCCTTTCTGAACAATTTCAATTTTAGATGCCACTAGGCACTCAATAGGATCTATTCATCTAGCAATTGAATTTGTGAATCTGACGTTCAGATAAATCAGTCAGGGAGCCATCAGAAATCAGAAGGCATATGAAGCCATGGGAATGGATAGGTCAGCGAGGCTGAGTGTGTGAAGACAGGAAGGAGGAAGACTATGTTTGAGTTCCGAGCACTAGTAATTCTAAAAATTAGAGTTGAGAAGTACAAGAGGATCAGAAGAAGTCCAACAAGAGAGCATGCTGATATGGGAGTCAAAAGAGGAACTCAGTTATGTCCAGTGCTGCTGGGGGTAAAAGTAAGAAAAGAGCAGAAATGTGTCCTTTGCATTTGGCATGGGGAGGATATTAGTGGCCTTGAGGAAAATAGTTCCATCCCAATGCTAGAGGCAATAGCCAGAACCACACAGATTGGAGAGAGAAGGAGGTAAAGAATTATAGACAACAATGGAAAACAGAGGAAGAATGAGTTCCTAAGAAATATTTATTGAATGAACTGTATATCTAAATAGCCAACAGGCCCCTCAGTAAATGGGAAATGTCGAGAAAGCCACAGGATGGGCTGAGAGGTAGGAAGTGACAAAGGTCAGGAAGGGCCCCTGTCATAGGGGACTTTAGTGTAAGTATCGTAAGTTAGATATTAGGTCAGTTGCATATTAATAACAAATGGCTGGTTTAATTTTTCAAGTAAAAAGCATTTATATAAAGTAAAAAGTTCAGAGCCAATGTCTTCACTAGGGTCAGAGATGTCAAGAAGCCCAGAGCTGTTAGCACCTAGTTGTACTTTAGAAATTTAGTTCATAAAAGCAGGTTAAGAGTCTGAGTGCCTATTGAATTTCACATCTTCATTTGTTTTTGTCACTCATACAATTGTAAAGCTAGCAGGGTCCTCTATTTATTTCTTAGGCTGCTGGAATAAATTGTCACAAACTTGGTGGCTTTAGAAAACAAATTAATTTTCTCGGGAGATCAGAAGTCCAAAATCAGTATCACTGGGCCAAACACACCGCCACAGGGCCGTGCTCCCTCTAGAGTCTGTAAGGACGAATCTGTCCCTTGCCTCCTCTAGCTCCTTGTGACTTTGGCATTCCTTGGCTTGTGGCTGCATCAATTCATGGTCCTTCACCTTTTCTATATCAAACATTCCTCTGTCTCCCTCTTATAAAGACTGTGATTGCATTTAAGACCCTTCAGATAATCCAGGGTCATCTCCCCACCTCAGGATCTTCACCTTAATCACAACTGCCATATTAGCTAACTGTCACAGGTGCGGGAGTTATGTCTGGGGAAGAAGGGCATCATTTGGCTTAAACAAGGTGAACTCTTAAGCCAAACAAGATCACCTAACGTGCCTCTCATTTTTGATGAGGGAAAAAGATGTGGAATTAAAGTAACCTACTCAGGCACATACCAAATAACAGACAAGGCTGAATTCAGGTGCCAACTTCTTTGCTGCAAAAATCTCACATAAAATTAGAAGCAGAGTGGCACTTTTTCTGTTTTCTAAAACTGGTTTTGCATAGGCAAAGTGAAGATTTATGAATCAGAGACTGAGGATCAAAAATTCAAAAAAAATTGTGTAGTTTTATTTCAAAGATAAACCTAAATTTTTTTAAAGTTATACAGATGAAACTTCTCATTTATAGTGCTAATTCATAATTTAAAATGTTTT
Organism: Myotis brandtii; assembly: GCF_000412655.1. Lineage (NCBI taxonomy): Eukaryota > Metazoa > Chordata > Mammalia > Chiroptera > Vespertilionidae > Myotis > Myotis brandtii. Next base: position 759,828 of record NW_005370887.1, on the reverse strand, counting down.
ATTAAATGCCATGGTCGGCAAACTGCGGCTCGTGAGCCACAGGTGGCTCTTTGGCCCCTTGAGTGTGGCTCTTCCTAAGCCTTAGGAGTACCCTAATTAAGTTAATAACAATGTACCTACCTATATAGTTTAAGTTTAAAAAATTTGGCTCTCAAAAGAAATTTCAATCGTTGTACTGTTGATATTTGGCTCTGTTGACTAATGAGTTTGCCGACCAAGAGTTTAGTGTCTTCAATAAGTGTTTACCAACTGGGATTTGCAGACAATTTTCCTGAGGGTTCTGGAATATTTTCTTCTTTTAATGAAACAATGTTTGAAAACAGTGGTGTAGATCAGTGTTTCAGTGTGTTAGTAATTCAGATAATTAAATATTATTTTCCCGCAATCACCTGGAGAGATAGAATTAAGCAATGTGTGACCAAGATCCTTCCTGTTGAGGGAGCTGGGACAACTACCAGAGTTTTCATGCTTCCCAAGCCATTTTACAACTAGATCAGCACATTCTCTTTCATCTTATGTGTTTACACTCCATACAGAAGTTTCCTAGCCAAAGGGAGAAAAAAGTTAAGACACTGTCTTAGATTATAAAATCATGCCCCAGAGAGTGTTGTTATGGTAAAATTGCTGTTGTCAGTCATTATTGCAAATTTTCTAAGTGTCATATCAACAGCTTTAGGATAAAAAAACCAAAAAAACACAAAAAGTATAGGAGGAAAACATTCAAATTAAAGTTGATTACCCCACAGTCACTCAAAGGTGTTACAGGTAGGGATAATATTGGTAGATCTTGAAATAATTAGGTCAGACCTAATGCTATTTAGAACTGTAATGTGTGAGTATTTATTAAGGAAGCTTTTCCAAATATTAACATGTTCAGCCCCACCATGCCTTGTTTGAAAAATGAGCTTTGACAAGTATCATGCTAGATTCTTAATTCCTGATTTTATACTCAGAAAAAATTATTAATTTCATTCTTACACATCCTTACCTATACTTGTTACTTTCAATCATTTTATTTTTAGTAATTCAGTGTAGTGCACACTTATTTTATTGTGATTCTATTTTACACATTCTAAAATGTTCATTGTCTACTTGAATATCCTCATTTTTCAAGTTCCTATAGAAGACTTATGCCCATTTCTCTTTTAAGCTGTATTTTCCTTTTCTATTTGCAGAAGTTCTTTATATGTTCTAAATATGTCTTTTATTGGATATATGCATTAAGAATATCTCTTCTATTCTATTGTTTCTCTTTTCACTTTCTTAATGTTATTTTTATACATGGACCAATGATTAATTTTAATATCAAGGGTAATATCTAATATTTTATTATAGTAGAGCTTACCCACCCATTCTTAATGCTTGATTTTAATCACAAGATCAATCAGCTGTATGAATTTACATAACTATTTTTGAAACACTTGGTTTATTGAATAACATCAATCTTAAAATAATAAATCTTCAGGTGCGGAACCCAGTTAGATTCATTCACAACTATTTTAGTGAGAGTTATGTGTTAGTGTAGCATAGTAAGAGAGTGGTTTTGACATCAGACATGGTTCACAGCCCTCACTCTGACATCTAGTTCAGATTAAAAGATTATCAAAAATTTATTAGTCTCTCAGTAACTTTTTATGTACCATAAGGATAACAATGTCTACCTGGTAGATTTATTTTGAGTTTTAAATTGTTATTATCTACATATATAAAAGGCTAATTGACTGACCGTTCGTCTGTCTGACCATCTGACCGACTGACTGTCCAGTACATTTGACACACTCTGGCAATTTAAAAATAAACATTGACTCTCGCATGTGCAACACATATAAAGCTCTCGCTGGTGCCAACCACACGCTTGTGTTTTGATCTGTCATTGTCAGTCGTGAATTTGGTTGTTTTGTTGACATTCTGAAGCTGAAAGAAAGCGGTGTCATTGACAGAATATGTCTGAAGGCCAACTATTGGCACAACTGTCCCTATCTGACACTGGCCTCCCATTTAAACTAATTTGAAGACAGTTTCCCGTGATACCAGCATTTGCAATAACTATTAATAAATCACAAGGACAAACTCTAGACAGAGAAGGAATATTCCTACCTGAACCTGTTTTTGGACATGGTCAGTTACATGTTGCTTTCCCCTGAGTTTGATGAGTGTGTGATGTTGAAGTTGTAAATACTTCATCATAAGAGAAATTAGTCAAGGACTCTGAAAGTGTTTTTACTCTTAATATGGTATACAGGGAGATCTATATATATGTAAAAGCCTAAGCGACCATCTGACCATTTGACCATCCAACCAGTAGCTATGATGCACAATGACCACCAGGGGGCAGATGCTCAATGCAGGAGCTGCTGAGCTGCGGTGACTTGGTAGCTGTGGTTCTCGGGTGATGCGCCCGGAACCAAAGAGGAGGGAGCCCGATTCCGGGTTGCATCACCTGAGAACTGCACTCTAACAATCCGGGACCCCTCAGGGGATGTTGGAGAGCTGGTTTTTGGCGTGATCCCCACAGGCCAGGCTGAGGAACCCCACTGGTGCACGGATCTGTGCACCGGGCCTCTAGTATATCATAAGATGCCTTAATATGTTATTTTAATATGTCACTTTGGTAAGCATTTATAAGAAGTAAAGTACCAAAATGTTTTCCACATAAACTGTGATAGGATCAAGTGAAGTTTCCTGCTGTCAGTAAATATATGAATCAAAATGTCCTTATTGCTGTGAAATAAACACAATTCATTTGAAAGTGAGAATTATAAGGCACCATTCAGGTGATGAATGGATATTCACAATTTCACTTTCCAAATGACATTCAGGCACTTAATTTTTAAATTGCTTTTTGAGAGATGAAAAATAAACTCATACATCATCAACATAATGTCAACTAAAATATACCTTAGATTCAACAATGCTGAAGCCACCTTTATTCAAGAATTAAATTATGTGGGTCTTACTGGTATATTTAAAACAAATATGGAAAATGTTGGCAATATTAACAAGGTAATATATATATATTGCATGAGCAAAGAAAAGCCTTAATTAAGACAATAATATATGCTATATATGAATGTGAGGGCCCATGACCAATTATGTCAAATAGAATAGACAGGCCCAACAATGTGGCAGTTAATAGCATGCTGTTATCAGCACACACGAGCAAACGGTTGGTACCATACTCTGAAAGAGTCGGCCATCTTATAGTGGGAAGATCAAAAACAGTTTATTCATTAAGGTTGTTAGGTTGGAGGCAATTGTGTAAGTGTGTTCTCAGTACTTTTAAAAATGCTCTTGGCTAGAGAAGGTAAATTGCTTGGTAGGAAAATAGAATTGTACATTCCCCACAAGCTATCCACAAGGAATGATCTCTGTATGCTATTCTTTTAAGTCCATAGTTAGTGTTTGCTAATACAGACAAGTATAAAACTTTGCTTACTGATATAAAAAGTTATATTGACCTCGATATCTCTTCTGAGGGAATTCCCTCTGTTGAAACATTTACAGATATAGATAATATAGACATAGATATAATGTTATCAATTGATATTAACATATAAATTAATATAAAATATATTAGATATCCTATAAGATATTGCATATAATTGACACACATATGTGTATATATATACATATATATATGAATACATAGACATATAAATAATTATATATAATATATATGTATTAGTTTGCTAAGGTGGCCATAAGAAAATTCTATAGGCTGAGTGCCTTAATCCACTATCTGGAGCCAAGAAGTCAAAGATCAAGATGCTGGCAGATTTGGCTTCTTCTAAGGCCTCTCCCTTTGGCTTGCAGTTGGCCACCTTCTTGCTGTGTCCTCACATGATCTTTCCTCTGTGACTGTGTCCTCCTCTTATCACAAGGATACCAGTTAGTAGATTAAGGCCCACTCTAAAAACCTCCATGTTAACTTAATCACCTTTAAATATCTGATCTCCAAATACCGGCAGTTAGGATTTTAGCATATGAATTTGTTGGGGGGCACAATTCAACCTATAACAATACATTTTATATTAATCATGTGTGTAACCACAATTAAATAAAGTTTGGTCATATTTGCTAAGTTTTACCATTGATTAACCTCAGTGTTTCATTTTGGTTTATAGAACATCTTAAATAATGTGAAACAGCTTTAGATTCATTTTATTTCTCAGTTGCTACAATTGTGGGGAAAGGTGCCTACAGTCCTATCTTAAAAGATCCTTGAGTGATACTTCCAGGGAAACTGGAAGTGTTGAGGGGTAGGCATGGCAACCTCAATTCCAAAAGCCTGACACCCCTGACAATTCTTGTTAGGGGCAGCTTCTCAGCATCTTCCCACATGGCATTTGAACTGATCCTTAGATCACAGCATACCTTTCTGGGTGTCACACTCTAGAGGAAGCATTGACAAGCAGCAGCAAGTCCATAGATATTATTTTCTGTATGACTCTACACGACAGAACTAAACTCATTTGTGAAAATGCCAGGAAAATGTATTTTACCTCAATATTAAGAATAACATATGTGCCTTAGAATGAGCTTCTTATTATATAATGCCACCCCCATCCAATAAAGTATCCAGTGGCAGAATACCTAGATCACCCTCCAGAAAATACTCTTCTCTTTCTATTTCTGCTGTTAATATAACTGGATGATTTGCATATTATCTAAAGTCGTCATATAATTACTGATTTGTTTTCTTCCCAGAGAACAGAAACCTGTGGCTAAGTAAAAAGTTGAGTGCCCTTTTATATCTAATGGCATTCAGGGTTTCTGGAAGGTCCAAGATTATGAAATACAGTGAAATAGTTAGCATTTTATTCTCCTTCAGCTTTTTAACCCTTTGAGTGCCAACCAATATCCTAGGAACTATGCTAAAATTGCCAAGGCATTTTTGCTGATTTTACAGCAGTTTAGGAAAAAAAATTATGAATCGCAAGTAAATTAAATTACATATTCAAAAACTTAAGGAAACCTTTACTACATTGACATATTTAGCAATATCATCATCACTAATAAAAGCAGACTTAGAACTGGACGCCATTTAGAAGCTTTGATAGCACGTCCGGCACTTTTGGCGAAAGACAGGAGGAGCGCAATCGTGCTCCCCGGCACTCTAGGGGTTAATATCTTAAGAAAATCCTATATAATAAAGAGCTAATATGCTAATTAGACTGAACAGCAGAAGACTGTCCAGATGAAGCCAGGGCTGTGAGGGCTGAGCCCCTTGCACGAATTTCATGCATCAGGCCTCTAGTTTAATTATAAAATTAATCATTTAAAATATTAACATAAGAACTTCTTTTAGTGATTTTTTAAATAAAGCAGTTATGTTCTCCTCAATATAAAAGTGACTGTGCACTGATGCATCCTTTCTTTTTCCCAGAGAATTAACTGTGTTGTCCATTGTGTGGCTTAAGAGCTATGATAGCTTATCATAATATGCAAATGGATATTTTGGAATAATTTCAAAACTGCTCAGGTATATCTCCTTTTTGTATTGTCTCTTAATTCATGACAAATCAAATGACTAGACCAAATTAAGTGAGACATTTTTATTCCCAATGATTTAGGAAGGCCTCTGCTTGGGGGAACTGCTGTCCGAGTGGGAAAGAAAGAAGCGGGCATATAAGGGAAGAAGATGGGGAAAGAGGGTTGAGTGAAGTGGCTGAATTACACTTCCCAAGGTATTGTGGACCCTGTATAGAATCTTGAATTCAGGAGTTAGTTTTCACATGGAGGGAGGAGGGGAAGCATTACTAAGAGAAAGGGAAATGGTTGGGCACCTGCATTTGTGGCCTAGTTCATGCTGCTACATCTAACAAGTAACCTGGTGCTTCTCTCACATAGGATGTTAAGTTGAATTTCTCCCAATATTTTGTTATAGTCAAGGGACCAAATAGCATATCATAAAATAATAAAAAAATAACCATCGTGATTTTTCTCAAAATCTGGTATTTTTATATACTGAAAATAGTTTTAATCTAGAAGTATCTATACTAATAAAAGGGTAATATGCTAATTAGACTGGATAGACCAGACATCTTCCGGATGTCCTTCCAGATAAAGCCACAGTGGCGGGGGCTGAGGCAGAGGCAGTTAGAGGCGATCAGGCCAGCAAGGGAGAGCAAATAGGGACGATCAGGCAGGCAGGCAGGTGAGTGGTTAGGAGCCAGCAGTCCCTTGGGATCAGGCCTAAACCAGCAGTTGGTCATCCTTTGAGTGGTCCCCGATTGGAAAGGGTGCAGGTCAGGCTGAGGGACTCCCCCCACACCGGGTGCACAAATTTTGTGCACTGGGCCTCTAGTGCATTTGTAATTCATGTCAATGTTATGATTTTAACTCTAAATGGAACAAAATGTTTACTTACTTTACACAACAACATAAATATAAGTGGAATTCTGAGTTTCCGAAAACCATTTCCTGTTATACTTCTTTTTATTTATGTTCTCATTTTAAATGTCCAGCTTTTTTCCCCAAACATAGCCTAACTGTTCTACTAGAGCAGCGGTTCTCAACCTGTGGGTGGTGACCACTTTTGGGGGTCGAATGACCCTTTCACAGGGGTCGCCTAAGACCATCAGAAAACACATATATAATTACATATTGTTTTTGTGATTAATCACTATGCTTTAATTATGTTCAATTTGTAACAATGAAAATACATCCTGCATATCAGATATTTACATTATGATTCATAATAGTAGCAAAATTACAGTTATGAAGGAGCAACGAAAATAATTTTATGGTTGGGGGTCACCACAACATGAGGAACTGTATTAAAGGGTCATGGCATTAGGAAGGTTGAGAACCACTGTACTAGAGATTAATGACACATTTGCATTTCAGAAGTAGATGGGAAAACTGAAGTTCAAAACCATCTTCTCCCAGTATTTTTCTTCAGCACTTCAATTTTTCATATATATAAAACCACATTATCTTTTGTTAATTTTTGTCAATTCTCACTATGTTGCTTTTCTCTCTCTGCCAAATCACTAATCTGATAACACAACTGAGTCAGTTTCAACCTAGTTTTTTCTCCATCTTAGTCTATCTAAGTGCATTCGTTGTGAATGGGTATTGGGTTGTTTTAATATGCTTATTTTTCAATACTTCTTTACTCAGAATATCTCTTCATAGTCTACTGCTATGATCTGTTTCTTACCTATATAGGACACTTCTAACATCCAATGTGTGGGTTTTCCACACCAAGCAAGTTTCCAATGCTCTGTGGACACAAACTGGGTGTCTTACAACTTAATTCAGTTCTGACATTAGCTACCAAGAGCTAGTGTTAGATAGCACAAGGGTCTTCAAGTCTGGCAGTTCTAAATGTTATTTCTTGTTAAATGTTAAAATATTCATTTATCTGCAGATTCAGCAATAAATAGTATGAGTAACAGGAACTCAACCAGATGAAAGTAGCCAATCACAAAGAAGAAGTCAACATGTAATTGAAAAAATTGTGTATAAAACAAAGACTAAGCCTTCCCTGAGGAGGCAGAGCTTTGGATATAAATCTCGTCTCCTTTACTTGCTGCAAGTAAATAAAATTGCCCTGTAACAACCAAGTCTTATTGAATAGAGTGCCCAAGCACCAAACCCATTGAGTTTGGTAACATTAGGGAAGACCTGCAGGTAAAGAGCTCAGTGCCACAACACCCCCTCCCAACCCCCCCAAAACACACACAAAATTTAGATGTCAATCACAAGTAGTAGGTCCACAGGATACACACACTTCTGTCCAACTTGGCTACAAACTGGGGATTTCCATGACATCTTCTCAGGTTTGATGATTGGTTCACAGAACTCAGCGGGGAAAAACCCTCTAGTTATTATTAGCATTTTATTACAAAGGATACAGATAAAAGCCCAATGAAAAGGTACATAGGGTGAGAGGAATAGAAAGGTCCCAAGCACAGGGCTTCTGGGTCTATAAAGTTTGGCATATACCACCCTCCTGCACAGGAACGTGTTCCACAACCCAGCAGCTCTTCAAATTCCTTCACTAAAGGTTTTTATGGAGGTTCCATTTTTCTAGGCATGATTGTTTTATCTTTGGCCATTAGTGATTAGCTTATTAGTAATTATCACCGCCTCCCCTTCCTTCCCTGGATGTCCAGCAGGTGGCGCTGAGAGTTTCAATCCTCCAATCACATGGCTGGTTCCTCTGGCAACTAACCCAGACCCTGCAGCTATGGAGGGGCTCCAGCCAGCAGTCATCTAATTAACCCTTTGCGGTCGTTTGTCTCCTCTCAGCCACCAAAGCTTTTTTACCGTTCCGGTCGTATGTCTGCTCTCAGCCACCACAGCAAGGAACCGTACGAATCTTAACTCTATTCATTCATGTATCAGTTCATAATTTCTCTGAAAGCTCTTAAGTGTTTAAGCGACCTTGTCAGGAACCAAAACATTGCCCCGACAAATCGGAGATATCGAAACTCAATATAAACAAACGCTGTCGTTCCACACTCGCCATGCAAAACACCGTGGGGAGTCAGTCGCCTTTTGAGAGTGAAGAAATCGACAAGCTTCAGAGATACTTCGCAGAATTTCAAATAAAGCTTTACAAATTACGTTTAACTATAATTAGGCATTCTCGCTTGTTAAGATATTTCAAAATAATACTCCAAAATGGCAAAAAGAAAGTTACCGAAAGAAGTGTACTGCAAATCTGAAAGTAACGATGAAGAGTTTTATTTTGGCACCTTGAATACTGACTCTGACATAGAAAGTGATAACATTTGTAGTGATTCTACTAGTAGTAACGTAGTTCCAAAAAAGAATTAATAAAACTTGTTTATCCTTCATAATCTTGCATGTTATGTATCACTGCTCTTTCAATGGAAATTAATTCCGACCAGTACGACACCCATGTCTAAATTTAATACGACTGCAAAGGGTTAACATAAAATCCACAGGATTGAAAGAGGTTTATAAAAAACAAAAGGCACTTCTCCCACCTTACCATTTAGGAACTTATAAAAGTCTTAAGAGTTCTGTTCCAGAAGCGGAAGATAAAGACCAAATATATACATGACATTACAAGTGGATTTAACCACTCTAAAATCAGATCTTTTCTGTCCTTGTGCTTGAAAGATACATAAATTAAGCATGCGGAAAGCCATAGGATTGCTTCTGATATCTATGACTCACCTGTACCATAAAGAGAGCTTCATGTATGAAAAAGCTTCAGAAAGGAAGCAGATTTAGATGGAAATCATGACTGGGAAATTCATTTTAGTATCTGAATGCTTCTGTTCTACATTGGCTTACAAAAGAGACTTTTAAGAAAACGATCCCAGTAGCTTTGTCTTTATATTTGTTTCCAGGGAGATTTTGTAAGGATCTCAAAATCTTTGTTTCAAGCAAAATCTTTGCGATTAGGAACAAATATTTTGTTAGATAATATATTGAAGTATGCAGTTCTGAGCAACATTGTACTGACACCCTAAAAGTGTGTAGCATTTTTTTAACCTTTAGCTTGTCAAATATTTGTTGCCATAATCTTGAAGTTAAGAATGCCAGAAATACCAATAGTGAATACTTCAAGAGTATCGATGTACCAGCTACTATTCTAAATTATCTATGTCTATTAATTAATTTAATCCCTGCAACAAACCTCTGGGGGAGATATTAATAATATGACTCATTTTACAGAAAATAAAACAGGCTCAGAGTCAGGTTTTGAGCAAAACAGTCTTGCTTATAACCACCATGCATTTCACCTCTTAAGTAAAACCTTTTAGTTATCTGCTTTCTCTTTAGTGTCTTTTCCAGTGTGCCGGGGTGGAGGAAGAATATATTTAATCTAACATTTGAATGTTCTTATTTTAAAGAGATCAATCAAATTTTAGGAAGCATCTTACCACTACTGAATCAAACATTTTTAGCAATATAAAATGATTTACTTCATTTTCATGCAATTTTGATGCATTAGAACAGCTTATGAAGTTCTATAAGTTGAACTTCTACCTATTCTATGTGACATGTTATTTTGACATGGATGGCTAATATAATACCCGAAGACTCTATGAATACTACAGTAAAAAGTGATTTTTAAAAGGCAATAATCAGGCTAAAATAGACTTTAAACATTTATTTATGTGAGAAATTATTTTTTATCCTGGCAATTATTTTTTTTTCAAATCCTTCTTTACACCCTGGCAAGTTTTGTGTCAATAAATATAAAGAAAAGTGAATAATTAATATATCATCTGAAGTTCAACAAATAGTTTCTTTTTGCATTTTCTTCTTTATATGTCCTCATTTCCTATATCTTTTCCCCAAATATGAATGTGTTACCTCAGGCTAAAGATATGTTTCATTTGAGAAGTATGCATTCCAGTGTGCAAGACTATCTTTTTATCTATGTTTTTCTCCCAGGTTTTTTGTTATCTGTCCGATGGTGCTGTGCAGGTTTATTCTGACAATATGATATCTTTTGTCCTATTGTTTCTAAACCCCAATGTTATTGTATCAAACAATGTCTGTCTGTGTGCACTGGCTTAAAGAAAAGCAGGAATTTTCAGAATAGAAAGGTTTATTAGAGAATTGGCCAATCCAGAGTACAGCAAGCTCGTGCCGTCTGGACTCCCAGATGGCATGTAGGCTACAGACTATATTGGCCAATATCACAAGACACCACGGGTTAGGGTTTCAGAGTTGTGTTGGGAGGTGATTGGTTGGAGGTAGGGTAAGGGAATAAATCATTTCTTCAGATCTTGGGTGTATCTCTGAGGTCTGCTCCTGCATCCCTCTGTCTGGTCTCAGGGGAAGGTAGCCAGGAGGTAGATTCACTTTATACTCTGGAGCCAAACATAACTTAAGTCAAGATGTTATCTTTAACCTGCCGGAGGTCCAGACCTTGGGACCACTGGTCAGGTCCCAGCTATGGTCTTCTGCTACCTCGGGGGCTGCTGATTACTCTGGGGAAAGGCTATGTATATCTGAGGGGTGTAGAGAGAGATATATATGATTCATAGAGCTAGGATTTAATTAAAGTTAAAGAATCCTTGGTTTCACTATCAATTTCATAAACTTTCTTGCTCTACTAATTCAGTTAATTTTATTGCCTCTTTTTTCTTTGTTGAAACTCAAATCCAACTATAAGCAGTTACTGAGACTTTGTTAATTGTCTCCTTTTCTGTGTGCTTCCCTTTACAATTTTCTTTCTAGCATAAGAGTGCTAGCCAATCATTGAATATTTGCTAAATACTAAACATTGCATTTAGTAGTAATGTTTTACACACATTGTCATATTTAACCCAATAAGAATCCTAATACTAAGAAGGAACAATTTTTATGCCTATTTACAGATCAAGAAAATGAAGCACAGAAAAGTTAAAGTCAAATAATTTGTGATGGAATTTGAACTCAGTCAATTCATGCCCATAATGATACCAAACTCAGGTTTGGCTGACTGCTGCTTCAAAAGCCAATACTCAAGAGACCGGTGCTGATGTAAGAAAAGATGGTTTATTTGGGTGCTGGCAGCCCAAGGAGCTGGCCAACTCTGTCCTAAATCCCATCTTAACATCTCAGTGCAGGCAGGGGTTTTATTAGGAGGTAGAGGGAAAGAAGAACAGAGAAATCAAGGGAAGGGGTTTGAAGGTCTTTATGTGTAAGTCAGTACAGTCTATTCCAATGATTATCTTGAAACTGGTCAAGCAGAGGTCTGGTTTTTATGTTTGAAGGTCATCAAGTCTCCTGGAGCTGGAATGTCCGGTTGTTAGACCCAGCTCCCTTTGAAGTTAGTTCCTGGAACTCTTAAACAAATATGCTGTTTATCTACATATATATAAAAGCCTAAGTGACCATTATGACCGGTCGACCGGTTGTTATGATGCACACTGACCACCAGGGGGAAGACACTCAATGCAGGAGCTGCCCCCGGTGGTCAATGTGCTCCCATAGCCAACCTCCCGAGGCCGGCCAACCTCTTGCGGTCCCTTTCCCCGGCTGGCACCGATCGGGACTGGGCAAGATGGCCCTGAACAGGCCCGATCACCGGCCAGGCCAAGGAATCCCACCCATGCACGAATTCGTGCACTGGGCCTCTAGTATTACATATTTGTTAACAATTCATCTTTCACAAAAATACTTTTAACAGAAACAATATTAAAAGACTGGATGGGTGATTTGCTATAAGATTATCTACCTTTCATAGACTATCATTGTAAAATAGTTGTGAAAACCAACTGACAACTGATGTCGGCCTTGTTAACAAGTCCTTTAAAACCTTGTTATCTTGGCACCTAAATCTCTGATTAATTCTGGTTAGAAAAATAGATCTAAGGTAAATAAATAATGGTATCAGAATTTTTAGCAACATGCATATAGTCAAACTATACTTTACAAATGATCCCTATAGCTTTCTACGTGATGTTAACCAGGTCCATGGATTTAATTTAATGGTTACACTGAACAGACAAATGGTTACAGGGATCCCAGTAATACGAGGGAGATTGTTTTTTATAAATGAATATTTCCCTTGCTATTTCACACACCTGTGTGTATAGATTGTGCAGTAATTTATGGCATCATTCTGTTTGATACAATTTTAGTTACTTTCACAGACAATATGATATATTTGTGCACAGTTAAAACATATGTCCTTATGAACACTTCACTCATACATCAGGTCAAGCATTAGTAAACAAATACTAAATAAATGTTTACTATATGCTGTCCATTTGGCTGGACCTGGTGAATACTGGAAATAACAAAGATAATGTTAAGTCCTTGTGAAATAGCTTTAATAAATATATCAACTAAGTGGGATTGTAGGTTTCTGAGTCTAGTATTCTTTTTCTTTTTTTTTCACTGCAGTAGCTATGCCTGAATGTAGATACTGAGTGCCAGTGTTTCATTATAACAAAACACAATATATAGGGTTTCAGAAATCTTTTCTTTTTGAAAATTTTAGTCATTTGCAAAAATAGGTTTGATTATTTAGGGGCCTATAAATTATTCTTTATTCAAAATGTCTATAATTTTAATCATGTTGTTTTAATTGCAATAGATTGTAAATTTGCAATAAAATAACAAGAGGGGAGGCTGTAACAGATGTTCTGTCTGCACATGTGATTGCGCCTGAGACAATCAAGAATGCATCATACTTAATCTTCATCAGTTGAAATGTACTGATCTTCAATAATGCGAGGTCTGTAATTTCAAAAGATTCTGACACTTAGGATAAAAATTTTTTGACTGGGGCATTTTCTTTCTATAGTGGCTAATTTACCCCAAGTATTTCTTCATTCTTTATTACAAATAATTTTATTTAGTTGTGTATTATTTTCATATTATTTGATTATAAGGATGGCTATTATTTTTTATAGAGGCAGTCATTTTAAAATGTGTTTTTTGATCATTTGATATTTCTTTGTACATGACAAGTATTTCACCTAAATAAGTAAAATGTCATCTATGCTTAAACTGGATGCAATTTGTAAATAATTATGTTAAATTATTTCTTTGAAATGTACTACTCAGTTGGCAGTTTAATTTAATTGACTCAGGTAATTAGAGAATCCTACTGAACTGCACATTAGCAATAATATTTTCATTAAAAATACAATTTAGGCCAGATTCAGTACTATATACAATGGAAATTTATTGAAAATATGGTACATCCTAGGCCATGTTTTTAATTATTATTTGATCTTAGAAAATATGGGGTGAAAAAATAAAAGAGGAAAAAGGAGACATAGGATTTTATATTTGGAATATTCTTCAAGTGATAGTTTGTAGAAATGTGTAAGAAATGGAGGGTAGGAAGGAGAAAGGATAAGAGAGCAAAAGAGACAAAGTTGAAGGAAGAGGAATGCAGAAATAAGGAGAAAAAATGCAGGCAATTAGAAACTAAAAGAAGAAGAGGGAAAAGAGGAGGCGAAGGAAGAAGAGGAAGAGGGGGTGGGCAAGGTAAGGGGGAAAAGAAGGGAAACACAGAAAGAGAAGCAGGAATGTAAAAGTTAAAAGACCGAGGCTTTTTTTCTTCCTTCCACTTGCAAGACCAGACATTCTCCTGCTGACACTCAGAGGCCCCTGTGAAGAATCAAGCTGTTGGGTAATGAGAAGGTGACTCCCGCCTTGAGGTTTCCTTTCAAAGAAAAGGAGTGGATGTGGGGGGAGAAGTGGAGCTTCCTGCCAATGGGACCGGGGAGAAGCAATTAGGTCTTGGCTAGTTCGCAGGCACTACAGATGCCATTTGTCTGCACATGGAATGGTCTTGATTTTCGGGTAAATGACAGCAGTTTGAGAGGCTCCTGAGGGAATGTGGGGAGTTGTAGAGGAGCACAGGGAGGGGGAACCTAGAGGTCAATGTAAAATGTAAAGTGTGTGGGTGTGTGTATGTGTGGTGGTGGTGCGGGGAGGGGGGGGGGCGGGGAACCAAAACACAGAATTGCCCTTGATGTATACTTTCCAAAATATCTTTCTATTCACTCTGAAATTTTTCCATTTCAATCTTGTATGGTAGGAAGGGAAAACCAAAAGAATGTGCCTCTGATATGTTCTGAAATGTTATAAAGACCCAAGTGGGAAGAGAGAAGCCAACATGAAACAGAAGTGCAGTGATGGTCTTTGTTTACCACTTTCATTCATTGTATGCAGTAGAGTCCCTCGTTTGCTGTTAACATAGATCTCTGTGACAGGCTAAAACCCACTGATGAGCCGTCAGTGTGCCTACCATTTAAACAAAATAGAATCAGAGCTTATGAAATAGAATCATGATTCAAAAAATTTCATGGGAGGATTCGGAAAGGGCAATGAAAGTCACATTAAAAAGACAGGCAATCTCTGGAGGGCCTTTTAAATTTCATCTACAGAATAATTTCCATAATATTTAGCTGCCTTCTCAGCAGGATTAAAAAGATCTAAACAAGTTCTTCAAATAGAAAACCTACAATGGTACCATAAGAAACAAAGTACAGCAGGGAATTGAAAGGGGGGTTGAGACTATGGGTGGCCTCTCTCTAGGTTATTCTTTGTTACCAGCAGATGACTTCATGACAGATCATGAAAATTAGTGCACATAAATATATCTGTGAAATTAGGATAAAAAAGAGCACATATTCTTGGCATATATTTGGTGTATAAGTAGCAACTGTCTTTGTCAAAGTTTAATATTCTTTTTATATATTATACTAGGGGCCCAGTGAACGAATTCATGCACCTTGAAAGGAACTGTAGGCCGTGAGGCTGTGGTGGGCACAGGGGCAGGTCTTGGCCCATCCTCTGCACCCTCACCCGGCCCCTCCCACTGCAGTCCTGGTCCCCTGTCTGCCAGCAGCCCCACTCCCACTGCCGCTGCTCCCACGCGCTGAGGGCACTGGCCCCGCTTGCACCCACTGAAGGTAAGGAGCAACTGGGGCCGGCTCCAGCAGCGGGTACAAGCAGGGCCAGCTCCATCATCAGGTGGGAGCAGCAGCTGCTGTCCCGATCACCCCTCAGGAGCAGGGGGAGGTGGAGAAGCCCTCAGGGGTGATCAGCGCTGGCAGCCACTGCTCGCACCCGCTGATGGTGCCAAGTGATCAAGACCAGCGCCGGGCACCAGCAGCGGGTGCGAGCAGTGGCTCCAGTGCCGGCTGCAGGTGCAAGCATCAGGCGGGACTGCGGCACATGAGAGCAAAAAACTTTCAGTAACCACCAGAGGCTCACCCTGATGACAGCTACTGGCGCCCCGCCTCGGTCTGGTGCCGCCCACTCACCTGTTTGACCATCCCATCGTGGCCGACACCCACCATGATCTGCGCACACCCCCCGGTGGTCAGCGCACATCATAGCAACCGGTTGTTTGGTTGTTCTGTTGTTCCAGTTGTTCCACAGTTCAGTCTATTTGCATATTAGCCTTTTATTATATAGGATTATACATCTCACCACATCAAATCATTTTTGAAAATGGTTAGGTAATGAATTTTTCCTACATATGTTTTCTAGCAAATTACTGTCTTTCCTAATTCACAGATTTCATGTAGATGATGAAATAGACATGTGGTCCTCTTTATAACTATTCTGCACAATTAATGCTTTGGTGGTAATGACAATGACAGCAAGGTAAATGAAGGGAAGTAAATGACAAAAAAATTTGGAAACTACCTGTAATTGTCTGTATTCTGGTAAAAAGAATCTAGGGAGTTAATTTCTTCTTAGTTGCTAAAGTAAGCAAAGCAGAGTAGCATTTATAAGAACATGAACTCCTTGGTTGTGTCTGTCATATAGTACTTTCACTCTTGAGCAGACTTAATACAATATTTATTTGAATCAAAAACAGAAAATTCAAATAAGTGTTTGAATCCAAATTTTTTAAAAATTTAGATTCAAATGCAATGAAAATATACTGAAAAAAAACACACACTGACTTCTAGGTTGTGCCATGTAGCATTTTCACTGTGATCTTCAATGGGGTTGATATAAGTAGCTACTTGAATCCAACTACTAATAGGAAATCATGTTACAACCAGGATCTGTTCTAGTCTGGTTTTATTACAAGTATGGGTATAATATTTTTAAAAATTCTAAATGTTACTACATTAAACACTTGGTATCTGGAAAATGTTTGACTAAAGCCTGGGCTTTGATAATTTATGAAGCAATCCATGAATAAATGTAATAAAAACTCCCAAATTTGGACTTTTTCCAAAGTTTTGAGATTGTTTAATTAGGATGTCAGTGCAGAGAGATGAACATGACTTTGTGATTGTTTTCTCTAAACACAAATGCAGTGTAGCTTATTGAAGATTCTCACTGAGCTGTGGTAAAAGCCCTCAGGGGAAGGTGCTTTAGAACACCCCTCAGCTCATTGATGAAACCCTGGGTTTGAAATCACTGGGGCAGCACACATCTCTACCTTTAACAGGGGAAATCAACCCAACTAAATGTACATTCTAGGAAGAGTGGGCCTATCATTTCTGCTTTAATGTGTCCCACTGGTGCCCTGCAAGGATAGAGGATAGGCAAACAGCTCTGACTATTAAGATAAATTGTTACACTCAAAATTGCCTTTGATAAAGACAAAGAATATTACTCAATTAGTTTCTAATGTGAAAAAGTTGACAAAAAGAAACTATAACTTTTTTTTAAAAAGGTACCAAGTTGTGTATTCATTTTCTTCATACTTGAATTAAAAGTGCACAAAACACCTTGTTTATATCATATAATATATAATATGTAATGTGTAATATGTAATATATAATACATAATACATAAAATTTAATATATAATATTC
>NW_005370887.1:740846-741974 GCF_000412655.1 Myotis brandtii | reverse complement strand
ATAATATAGATAGATTTATATTATATATGTTAGATAAATGAAAACCTTAAGTTATATATGTATATAACTAACTGAATGTATATATAATATAAATATGCCATTTATATAATACTGGAGGCCCAATGCACAAAATTTGTGCAAGGGGCTCGGCCCTCGCAGCCCCGGCTTCATCTAGAACAGCGGTTCTCAACCTGTGGGTCGAGACCCTTTAGGCGGTTGAACGACCCTTTCACAGGGGTCACCTAAGGCCATCCTGCATATCAGATATTTACATTATGATTCATAACAGTAGCAACATTACAGTTATGAAGTAGCAACGAAAATAATTTTATGGTTGGGTCACAACATGAGGAACTGTATTTAAAGGGCCAAAAGGTTAAGAACCAATGGTCTAGGTCATCCAGAATGTTGATTTGCACATTACGCTTTATTATTATAGATATATAATGTATGTAAAATATATAATGATATATAACTGAACTTCTACAAATTAGAAATTCATTTGAGTCAGTAAATTTATATTTTGCAACAGATGAACAAAAAAAACTTTCTCTAAGAGGGTTAAATAGGCTAGTCAACTGAAAATCAATATGGCTTATTTTAATAATTTTGTAATCCCCAAATGTTATTAACCCATTCTCTTCAAATGAGAGTTTTGACTGGTGAGAAAGAGTAAGGAAGAGCAATAGAGGTATACTTCACTTTGAATATGAACTTCCTCAGTCCCTGGAGTGATCCAAAAGGAGGTAATGGGAGTTTGGTCAGAAATACAGAAAAAAAGAGAGGCTGGTTATTAAAGATCCATGCCCATTCTTGCTGACCTACACATGATTTTGGTGGCACTAAGTACCCTCATGTCTCTGGGTAATGTATTTGAAAAGCAGCAGATGTATATGATATTTTTTATTACTTTTTAAAAAAAATATATTTTATTGACTTTTTACAGAGAGGAAGGGAGAGGGATAGAGAGTTAGAAACATCAGTGAGAGAGAAACATCAATCAGCTGCCTCCTGCACACTCCCTCCCTACTGGGTATGTGCCCACAACCAAGGTACATGCCCCTGACCAGAATCAAACCTGGGACCCTTGAGTCCGCAAGTCGACGCTCTATCCACTGAGCCAAATCG
>NW_005370887.1:719678-740545 GCF_000412655.1 Myotis brandtii | reverse complement strand
TGTACTGGCAGCCATCAGCCTGGCTTGTGGCTGAGCAGAGCTTCCCCTGTGGGAGCGCACTGACCATCAGAGGACAGCTCCTGCATTGAGCGTCTGCCACCTGGTGGTCAGTGTGTGTCATAGTGACCAGTGATTCCCAGTCGTTCTGCTGTTAGGGTCAATTTGTATATTACCCTTTTATTATATAGAATAGAGGCCTGGTGCATGGGTGGGGGCCGGCAGGTTTGCCCTGAAGGGTGTCCCGGATCAGGGTGGGGGTCCAGCTGGGGTTCCTGGCCAGCCTGGGTGAGTGGCTGATGGCTGTTTGCAGGCTAGCCACAGCCCCTTCAGGGTGGGGTCCCCACCTGGGTGCCTGGCCAGCCTGGGTGAGGAGCTAATGGCAGTTTGCAGGCTGGCCATGGCCCCCAGCCACCCAAGCTCCCAGTGGAGGCTGGCTGGAAGCAGGTGTCTGGGATTTTTTTTGTCTTCTATAATTAAAACTTTGTTGCCTTGAGTGGAGGCCACAGCCGGCCAGGGCAGGTGAGAAGCTTGACTCTCTCCATCGCCAGGGCAACCAAGCCTCCTGTTTGCTCCAGCTCCGTGGCTTCCAGCTGCCATCTTGGTTGGGTTAATTTGCATATAGTCGCTCTGATTGGCTGGTGGGCATGGCTTGGGGCATAGCGAAGCTATGGTCGATTTGCATCTTTCTCTTTTATTAGATTAGATTTATCCTGCCTATCACAAAGTAGATATTTACTAAATAACTGATGAATGAATGGATATGAAATTGCCTTAGTGTACTTCGTAACTTGCTGGGCAGGAAGGTCTTGTGAGAGTGAAGTGCTCTGGAATTCAATCTATGAAATAATACTCATAAAAATTTGCTGTCTCCATAGGAAAAGCATCAAGAAAATCCCAGTGCTAAATTTTTTATACATGGGTAAGTTTGATCAGGACATCTATAAAAACACTAGAGGCCCGGTGCCCAAGATTCATGCACTGGGGTTAGGGGGTCCCTCAGCCAGGCCTGTGCTCTCTCACAGTCTGGGACCCCTTGGGGGATGTCCGCCTGCCGGCTTAGGCCCAATTCCTGGCCTAAACTGGCAGGCAGACATCCCTCTCGACTTGACTTTCTCATCACGACCCTGTATTGTAGGGGATTCTTAAGGCTCTGAATCTATGAATACAAAGTAATCAATGTAAGGGTAAATATTGCCAGATAAATCTTTCAAAACTGGATGTTCTTATGTATGTCTTTTCCATATTGTTTCAGTCTTTATATAAAGTATTTTTTATATATGGCCTCATTCTATAAAGCTTCAAAGTACACATATAATACATATTTGTGTGTATACTAGTACATATATATATGTGTGTGTATATGTATATACATACATACATACATATTTATGAACATACATACATAAAGTCACCCCAACATCAGTATTATTGCAAAATGTCATCTGGCATTGATAGTATCAAAATTAGTACTAAATATAGAATCTCATAATAGCCAAATTGCACTCTCCTTCTCCACACTTTCCTTCCAATCTTGGTGCCTTGATGATGGCCTGGCCCATTGCTATTTCCATCGTCTCCAGCCTCCATGCCCTGCTCACTTTCCTTTCTCTTCAACCAAATCATGATAGAAAATGATTCCAATAATCTGGTGACTTGGAAACCACAGTGACAGATGAGTTTTCACACACACCATATATACAGAAATAGTTTTCATATTTTCTTGGGAAAATATATATTGAAGATATTTTTCAAAGAACTTAAAGAGCTTCCACATCTATTATATCTTAATATCCTAGGGAAGAATAGTATAATGGCAGCTCATCCACTCCCACTTTACAAATGAAAGGCCAGGCAGAGGAAGGTTCCCACAGTGGCTCAAAATCATGCATAATGTCCAGAAACTAGGTATGGAACCCCTGTTTCCCAAATCTTAAATTGTTCCTTTTCTCTCTCTTATTAAATACAAGAGGCCCAGTGCACAAATTTTGGTTTTCTTACAATATTTGGCATCCCTTGGAGTCCCTCAGCCCCGCCTGTGCCCTCTCCCAGTCCGGGACCCCTCGAGGGGTCCCTGGGGAGCGGGCCTAAGCCAGCAGTCAGACATCACTCTCACAATCCAGGATCCCTCACTCCTTACCGCCTGCCTGCTTGCTCCTTACCGCTCAGCTTGCTGCTCCTTAGCGCTGCCCTGGAGGTGGGAGAGGCTCCTGCCACCGCCACTGCCCTTGCCAGCCATGAGCCCAGCTTCTGGCTGAGCGGCACTCCCTCTGTGGGAGCGTACTGACCACCAGGGGACAGCTCCTGTGTTGAGCATCTGTCCCTGGTGGTCAGTGCGCATCATAACGACCGGTTGTTCTGCCGTTCGGTCGATTTGCATATTATGTTTTTATTATATAGGATTACCAAATTAATTGTCTTACATTATGTTGGGTGTATTTTTAAAAAAATAGCCAAACAATATCATAGCAACTTGAAAATTGCCACAATGGTCCTGGCTGCTATGGCTCAGTTGATTAGAGTGTCGTCCAGTGCACTGAAGGGTACTGGGTTTGATTCCTGGGTCAGGGTATATACTGGAGACAAATAATGGATATTTCTCTCTCACATCAATGTTCCTCTCTCTTCCTCTCTCTTCTTCTTTCTCCTTCTCTCTCTCGAATCAATTAAAAAAATTGCTACAATGCCTCTTTGTTATTAGAGGCAATTTGTCATTTGTCTATTTTTACCATGACTTATAAAATAATATTAATAATTAAAATTTCAAATACCAAAGCATCATTTAATGCTAAATGTTTTTATCTAATTACAAAATCAATTAACTAAATTGTGCATGGCTGTGACAAATATTGTCAAATCATTCGCTTCTTTCTGTTATGCTAATATTAGAGAAAAAGCAGTACATTGAAATCACTGGAATCTATGTTGAAACATATATTTGTAAGACAAAAATTCTATTTAGTCTACGAGTCCTTGAAGAAATAAAATGAAAAGCATTTTCAATTGTGATCAATTTTAAGCAGGGACTACAGAAACTATCAAAACCTGCACCCCCCGCCCCAAAAAAAGATTGAGAAATTGAACTTATAAACAAACAAACAAAAAACCTGCCAAATATTTTGAAAATAGCACATTTACACAAAACAGAATAGAAATTCTCAGTCACCCAGCCTCCACTTGTCAGCATCTAGCTTACAACTTCCCTGGCTGCTCGAGTCTATAGAGTGAGGCTGGGGTATTAATGCCTTGCTATTTTGGCTCAATATAAGACGTTCTGATGGGTAATACTAAAGATAGCAATACTCTATTGTATATTTGAATATTGCTAAGAGAATAGATCTTATAAGTTCTCATCACAAGAAAAATATTATAACTATGTGAGGTGATGGTTGTTAACTAAACTTATTGTAGTGATCATTTCAAAATATGTACCTATGTCAAATTATCACATAGTACACCGAAAACGAATACAATGTTTTATGTCAATTACATGTCAATTTTTATTTTTTTTATGCTCATCTCACACTTGCCTGCAGTGGTGGCTAAGGTTTCTCAGGTTGTAGTTTGAAATCTTCTCCTGCATTGATTATGAGTTTCCTATGTGTTGTAGGGTGTTGATTCCTCTTGATTGCTTGGCAGTTCTCTACTCCAGCAATTTTCAACCTTTTTCATCTCACGGCACACATAAACTAATTACTAAAATTCTGTGGCACACCCAAAAATATGTTATATTTTTTGCTGATCTGACAAAAAATTGGCATAGTTTTGATTCATTCACACTGAACAGCTATTGTTTTGTTGGCTGTTGTCATTTTTAAATCTGACAACCTTAGGGAAAAGAGGTCAGGACCCCTGATTAAATAGTTAGGTATTGCATGTTTTAAAAATTCTTGCAGCACACCTGTGTACCTGATGTGGCACATCAGTTGAAAATCCCTGCTTTCAGCCCTGGCTGGTAAGTTGGTTGGAGTGTCCTCCTGTCACAGGTTTGATTCCTGGTCAGGGCACATACCTAGGTTGTGGGTTCAATCCCTAGTTGGGACATGTATGGGAGGCAACTGAACAATGTATCTCTCTCACATCAAAGCTTTCTTTTTTTTCTCTCTCTCTCTCTCTCCCATTTTCCCTCTCTGGAATCAATAAAATAAAAATTTCAAAATGTATTAAAAACCAAATAAAATTCTAAAAAGAGAAGAAAATCACTGCTCAATTCTATGAATAAACCAGAGTTTGATTAACTGTTCATTTGTTGGTGGACATGTGAATGGTACCTAATTTTTATCTATTACAAATAAAGCTTCTACGAATATTTGTGTACAAATCTTTTTAAAAAAATTTAAATTCTTTATTGTTTAAAGTATTACATATAGTATAACATGTTGTGTACAAGTCTTTAGACATATGCTTTCAAGTTACAGCAAATTTGAAAATTTTTCAAATATCTGCTTATAAGGAAATACTGTGTTCACTTTCAAGATTGGAAGCATTTAAAAATTGTGAGTTTTGATGAGGATGTGTAGGGAATAAAGAGTACTATTTTACATGAACAAAATGGAACTATGGATTGGTAGAAATCTTTTTGAGGGCAATTTGATAATAGCTATCAAAATAAAAATATATGCTTATTCTTTGTTCAAGAAATTTTCCATAATTTTCTCTAATATTAGAAAAATCACTTGCTCTGTATGTGCCTATTTCTCATCTGTGGAAAGCAGACAATAACATGTAGCATGTATCTCATAGGTTTAATATGTAATTCATAGAAGCATTAAATAAATTAGTTCATGAAAAATGCTTGCACCAAAAATTTTTCATTATTTTTACTATTTCTTATAGGAATCAATTCTTCAGAAATACTTTGTCAAATATGTAGGAAGTTATTTTAAGGGTGTTCGCTACAACAATCTACACTAATAAAAGAGAAAGATGCAAATTGACCATACCTTTACTACACCCACCAGCCAATCAGGAGTGAGTATGCAATTAACCCAACCAAAGATGGTAGGTTAATTTGCATACACAGGCGCCAAGCGGCTGGGGGCGGGATGCTTGCGTTATCACCATGGTGATGACGCAGGCATTCCACACCACCCCAGCCACTCTGGGGCTCTGGGCAGCATGGGAACGCAGAAAGGGCAGCTCTGGGCTGGAGTGAAAGCAGTGCCAGCAGCCAGGGGAAGGAAGGCCCATTCTTGCACGAATCTTCATGCATCGGGTCTCTAGTATTGTTATAATAAAACATTGAAGACAATCTCAATAACCTTTGATAAGGGATTAGTAAATAAATTGGGTACACCCATAGGAGGCAATACAAGGAAAGGATAAATGTGTATACTGGAGAAGATATAGCCTCATTCTAAATTCTGCCTCAGTCTGTAGGAGTTGTGGAAATTGGTCTGTTTATTAATCTCTCTCTGTCTCAGTTTCTTCAACTATAAAAATAATGACAATAATACCCACCTTTGTGAGAGTCTTTGTGAGAGATCAAGGAGATTTCACATGTAAGTTTCTTAGAAGAGAATCAGGGCATAGTGAGCACCCCATAAATCAGAGCATTACTTCCGAGTATTTTGTACTCTGTATAAAGATCCAGGCAGGTCTGAATGTGCTGCTGCAGAAGGACACTCTAAGGGAAAGGTTTTATTTCCCCCTGTAGGTGTCATATAGTGGAGACAAGTAAAAGATCCACTTACATATCCTTAGGCTTGGGTGTAAATGTTCAAATATTTGTCAATTATTACTTTATCCTCTAATTATAGAAAGAGAACATAGTTAAGCATATTTCAAGGGTCAAACTCAACTTTCTTAATTTTGATTACAAATGAAAATTTTAACATATAAAATTGATCAACTCAACAGTAAATAGTAAATATAAAAATTAAAAAGAAACACTTCTCAATCTTAGAGTACTTTATTTGAAAATATATATGCAGAGAATAACACAGTTAATGCTTTTTGTTTTTTGTTTTTTTTGGAAAGACTATTGTGACAGATAATATTGAGTGATTACCATCTTATATTACTTTACATTGAAATGACTTCACATGAGAAAAAAATAGTTATGCTAATACATGCACTTTGTTTTCTATTATACTAAATCTCTTTAGGAGCAAGAACCCCTTCATATTCAGGTTATCTAAAAATATTCAAATAATTTTGTGAAATAAACAAACTCAGTCTTACTACAGATTAAAAAGAAGCTGATTTTCATGTTGTATGGAAAAACTAAAAACAGAGCAGATGTGTATGCAAAGGTAAATAAAAACACTGGCTGCTTCTCAGTAGGGGTGAGAGTCTGCCTTTCATGTTAATTTATGTACGGTATAACAAGTAACCACTAAATGTCGTAGCTGGAGGAAATTTGGCTGGAATTGTTCCTTTTACAAGTCGTAGCCACACTTCCTGCCCATAATTTAATTCCAACAAGGCGTCCCCAGTCAAAACCCTATCACAATGTATTTCACTGTTAATATTTTCAGATTCAAATGTAAGCTTATCTATTCCATCAACCACCAAAAATCCAGAGAGATGAGCACTAAATGACTCAATGGTATACTTAAAAACATATACTCCAAGATACGGAATTCTGAATTTTCCAGTTCTTGAAATATATGAAGATCCATAATTGACATCCAAATTATTAAATAGAATAGGACCAGGTGTAGTCATTCCATATGTATGAGATGCGAAAAATGCCACCATCGGTGCGTATCTGTAAGAACCTTTGGAAAAATCTGTAAAAGCAAATAAATGGAAAGAGTTAATTTTTATGTTTTTACCTTGTTTTGCCTTTCCTCATATCTTTATCATTCGTCTCCGTTACAAAAAGGATTAGCAGAAGTAAAAGGTCATTCATCGTATTTAACAAGGGCAGGTGTGTCTGGATCCTGCCTCTTCTCCTGGCTGAGTTACCAGAAAGCAGTGTCTCTGAGCCTCAGTTTCCCCATTTAGATCAGGACAGAACTAGACCGATAATAACATTCTACCTCCCTCATAAAAATGCCTCAAAGATTAATTTGCATATTGCTTTGATCTCTCCAGGGATAAGGGAATTCAAAGCACTCGATTATTATGGTATGCCAGAATGTTTTAAGGCCCCTTGAAGGCACTGAAGCTGACATGATGCAGAAACAATGTTTCCAGCACCTTGTCAAACAGTTTCTAGAGGCTAAACGAAAACCAAATGAAGTCATATGCACTATAGAGAAGTAGACAAAAGGAATTTTCCATGTAATTAATGCCAAATGTACTAACAAAGGCTGAGATTTAAAAATAGACTAAAAAATGTACTCTTCAGTATGCAGCATATTCAAAGCCTGCTTTGAAATGGTTTTTTTTTTTGCTCTCATTAAAGAGAATGCATTTTAAAGAAATCAGAAATGGTACACTCTTGAAGTAAATTTATAGCAACCAATAATTACAAGGTAAATGGACAGAAAGGCATCTTATTCTACTCAATACATTCGAGCATGTGCTACTAGTCCTTACCTAGTCAACAGCCACTATTAGCTTGACCTTCATGGAAGATATGCTGTAGTGATAAGCACTTATGAAAGTTTCATTTAAATGGCCATATCTGATATGATATGTATCTGATACAGTTTAACAACTTGTTTAAGGGATAGAGATTTTCTTTTAGGGTGCATAAGGGGGAAAAAAGCTGCCTCTATTATACCAATATTGAAAATTTCAACAAGTGTACATCAATATGAATTTGTCTGACAAAAAAGACATTTCTACTTGTAAATCATGTGCATTATTCAGTAAATTTCTGAAGTAAAAGGAATTAATCCTCAAATGAGGCCAGATTAAGCAGACTAAAGTGTTCCTTCACAAATATTTCTAAAACTGTTTTTGCATGAGACACTGAATAAACCCACGGGTGCGTGCACTTTCTTACCTGGAGCTAAAGCGTTTTCATCCACCAGCTTGACCGTGCAGTTGTGGCCAGTGAAAGGGTGCCGGCAAGCACAGATGAAGCTAGTCCTCCCATTTATACACGTGCCCCCGTTCTGGCATGGGGACCTACTACACACTTCTTCTGTTACTGAAAAAGAGTCAACATAAAAGAGGGTAAATGTACTTTCTGTTGGTTTCAAGTCATAGTTTGCAGCAGAATTAGAAAAAATATTGATGACCAAGAAATAAAAAAGAATGGGTTTTCAGGTCCAGCCGCCATCAGTGTAGTCACGGGACTTCATGTAAATCCCTTAACTCTCCGAGCTCTCTTTCCTGCTTCTTGGAAGTGGGAATAATTCTGTGATCCATTGAATTTATTTGTGTGGAAATATGAATATTTGGTCAGCTGTAGAACAGTATAGAATATCTGGTCACAGAATCATGTGTGTTTGGAATTGGTACATGATAAAGGTTTTATTTCAAATCATTGGAGAAGCAAAATGTCTATTCAATACATTGTGTGCAGATATTTGGATATCCATAAAAACATAAATTCCACATGTACAAAAATACTAAATGTTAAAAAAAAACCCTCATATAATGGCATTACTGTTAAATAAAAGAAATATCTATATAGAGATGTAAAATTTTGGAAAACTCTTTCAAAGCCAAACAAAACAAGAACCAGAAGCTATATACTGGTAGAAAAATCTTTAAGTTTAACCACAAAAAGTATTAAAACTCATTTGCAATAAAAGCCACCATTATCAAAATTCAAAGACAAGTGACAAATTAAAAGAAAACAAAATAACAGACACAACAATCTTATGACTAATATACATAATATATGAAAAGTTCTGACCAATTAAAAACAAAACAAAAAGGTAACCCCTTAAAAAAAGGTAAAAAATGGGCAAATGATATGAAAAAATCACTGAACAAGAACATGAAAGCTCACGAAAAATTTAAAAGCTATTCAACCTTACTATTAATGAAGGAATGATACCACCACCACCATTTTTATAATTGGTGGCAATATTTAAGAAGATAGAAAGCATTCCATCATGGTGAAATAAGAGAAATTGAGCATTTTTACACAATGCTGGCTAGAGCTTAAATTGTTAGAACCTTTGAACAGGACAATTGGGGCCATATTAGAATTTAAAAGGTTGATTTGCTTTGAATCAGAAATTTCTTCTGGTAAAATATGTACTCTAGACACACTTCTTAAGTATGCAAAGATAATTGCTCAAGAATGATCTTTATGACATCATTTGCATTAGTGAACGATTGTAACACACCTAAATGACCACTGATGTGGGACTTGTTAAATGAATTACAGTATCTTTTCACTAAGAAATATTAGACAGCAGTTAAAGAATGAGGCAGATTCCTCAACACGTTTGATTTACTGAAGACAATCAGCTGACTCATTAGATAGAGTTTCACTTATTTAGAAAGCCTCAAATTCTGAATATGGTTATAAACATAATACATAATTACGTAAATGCAGAGAAGAGGTTGGAAGAACACTTCTGTTACCGTCCACAGTTATCACTATGGCTCCACCTGGTGGCAATAGTGTAAACGCTTTACAATCTCATTTCAACAATTTTTAAATTTAGGGTTATTTGCCTTGTTTAACATTTTTCTCAAGAAGTGCGATCTATAAATACTTTATATAGATTCTGATTCATATGTAAATAATTCAATTTCACATAAAATGTGACCTATATGATTAGAAGTTTTGGCAAAGAAAATATATATTATTTATGCAATTAGAAATTGATTTATATTATTTTGGTATATTCTCTGAAATACCCATAAACTATTTTCCCAATAAAGTTACATATAAAAATGTTACATGTGTAATGTATTTTAACAAGTGTTTTAAACCAGCCTACATTTCTGCAACCATGTGAATAGGTTATTAAACCCTTCCATTTGCTGTTAGTTATCATTCTAAAACCAAGCCCGTCATTTGCTGGCTTTGAAAATCTTTAATGACTCTCCATTACCCATAGAAATGTGAATTCTTTATGTCAAAGCACTGGCTTCGTCTGTTTTCACATTCTCTAAATCTAGCACAGTGATCAACTCACAGGATGGCATTCAATTAATGTATTTCACTGGGAATGAATCAACTGTGAGGTGGAGTTGAGGGGATATTGAATTATTTATGTAACCTGATTAGCTCTGTAATTCTTATTTTCCCAGATGGGAAGATGCCACTGTCACCTGTAGACTTGACCCTGCTCGTAAATCAGGGATCGATTTCAGAAACCAAGAAATCTGCATTGCTATTCATTCTACTGGGATTCTCCAGGACCACGGCCATTGCCTTTTCTTTAATGTTCAGGACGCACATCTGATTTTTCTGGCCCTTGTGTTCCATTGCCCCTAAAAACAGGATCTTGCCTTGTTCTCCCTTCCTTGAGTCATTTCAGAGGGTGCCATTTTGCCATTTATTTCAATTCCTTGTAGGGTCATTCATCTGGAGTAAAAATCCACTCGATACAATTAGGGCCTGCACTTTCTCCTATTGCTGTAGTAGCCCAAACTTGCTGAGACCACACATGGTTTGCCTTCTAGGATATTTGTCATTGTGCTATAGATTATTCGTCTGGGGTACCTCACCCACTGGTCTGTACCCTTCTACTGCTTGTGTTTTAAGTTGCTTTTCTTGCCTTCCTTGATGTTTTAGGTACCTCTGGTCTCTGAGTCCAATATAATCCACATTACAATGCATAAAAGTATTCCCATGCTTCCCAGAACAGAACATACTGTGAATTGAGTCTAAATCAGAGCAAGCTAAGGTAACAATTATCATAAAGAAATGACCTTACACATCTGTTAATGTTCCATAAGAATTAAATGTTCATTGTCTATTTTTGTACCTGAATCACATTGTGTCATAGCAGGACTTCTATGTTCTGATGTCACAGACAGTCTTTCAAATTCCATATTTATTTAATTCATTTTAACAAGAATTCACAATTATTATTGATAATTAAATGTATCTTATTACATTTGACTTATCATCTCTAGTCTTTGTTTTAATTCTATATGCAATGTTTTAACCACCCCTCCCAGCTTTGTTATATTTCCCAAAGTTATGTTTTATGTGTTCATCCAAGTCATCAATACAAATACTTTATGAATCAGTGTCAAGTACACAGCTTTGTAACACAAAACTAAAGATTGGTTGGCACTGACTTGTCAATTGAAACTATTTGTACTTTGTTATACAAGCTACAAATCTACTTTTGTGAATCACCTGACTTGCATTTTTCTACTTGATTTCTAAGATACTTAAAAATGGCTAGGTACCTTTATAAATATCTGTGCTCAGCAGGCAATTTGTCCTTGAATTAACAAAAATAAGACTTAAACACAGCATCATTTTCTTTTTGACATCTTCCCTATCCCAGTCAAAAGGCTTAATGATATATAATTCTCTTGTCGTCTGACCTCGGAAATTTGCTTATTAAATGTTCCACGCTATGGTATAATTGCTCTCATGTCCTTCTTACTTCCAACTCGAGTGCGAGCATTTGTGAGGTCAGGGCCCAGATCTTTTATTTCTTAAACTTTGTGTCCCTAGTGAGTAGCACAGCACCTGACATACTAAAGTGTTAAATGTCTTCCTAAAGTTGAATAAACAAAGTAATGAAAGATTAACTAGATGATCACATAGATCTTATCCAATACTTTATCCCTTCTTCACAGTTTCTCAAAAATTACAGGGTTTTTTAAAATCACCAATCAATATTTATTGTGCAATTTCAATCGTTATTTGTGGAATCTTGGTTCAGAATGAGTTTTCATAGCCATTTCAACTGCCTAGTTTAAGCAAAAAGCAACAATTTATTTAGCTATCTATAAATTTCATGATGTTTCTTCAAACATCAAAACACTACAAGTGTTGATGATTCATATTATAATTTTACAAGTATTCTAAAATTACACATATTTCATATATTATGCATTTTATAAAATAATCAAAATTATTAGATTATCTGGAGGAAAATGACTGAAACAGAGTTCTTCCTATATACCTATGATGTCTGTAAAACTATAAACCAAGGGCAAAACAATGATAAAGGATTTCTCAGTCGCCAGGTTTGTGTGAACTTTAAGATGAGACATGGGTAGTATCTTTGACACTGCCTGTGTTTTCATAGCTTACAGGATGCATGATGGCACTGGAATGTTTTTCTGGAGACCTGACTCATTTCAAGCGCACTCTCCACAACTTCTCCACCTCAGGCTTCCACCCTCTTCAACTCTTTCCAGCCCATTTATTTTCCTTAATGCAGATCAGTGCAACTTGTAGAACAGTTCTGCCAACTCAACATTCTACTATCTTGTGCAAGTAGTATAACTAATCTTTCAAAATTTATTCCCCTGCTCTGAACATGACTAAAATTACATTGCCATTGGCTTGGAATGTTTCATACGCCTCAATCTGTTCTGGCTTTTGCTTTCTGAACCCTGGTATGTGCTCAAATTACTACACTTTTCTATTAATCCTACTTCAATATTGCATAAATGTTCATGTTAAATTTGAAATGATTGGAGAGCTCCCTACATTTTCAAATCACTCTGCCTTTGCTAACATTTGCCATTCTTATTATAATTACTTGCTTAATGTATGAGGTCCATTGAGAAGAGAGACTGTTGAATTGACCACTCTATCCACTCAGTCTTTCTTAGCACACATTCAGAATTTACTCAATAGGTTTCTGATAAATAAAATGAAGGGGCACATTGTATTGATATCTTCTACTTCATTCTTATTTTTATTTATATTATACACAATATGTCATATATAACATTTTTATATATTATTTTACTTTTATTTATTATTTATTTTAATTAACATTTAATTTATATTTTATTGCTTAGTTCTGCTTTAGCATCAATATCGTAATTTTTAAAAAATATTTTTATTGATTTCAGAGAGGAAGGGAGATGGTGAGGGAGAGATAGATACATGAATGATGAGAGTGAATAATTGATTGGCTGCCTCCTGCACGCCCCCCCACCAGGGATCAAACACATAACCTGGACATGTGTCCTTGACTGGAATTGAACCCATGACCCTTCAGTCCACAGGCTGACATTCTATCCACTGAGCCAAAGCAGCTAGGGCAAGATCATAATTTTTATTTCTTCATTTAAACAATAACTTTGCAGAAGGCAGATAACTTATCCCTACTTAGAGCAGAGCAGATTTTCCAACAGATTAGTGAAGGAGGCTATCACTACTTATTACAAATACATATGTTGCCAGGTAGGACTTGAACTTAGGTTTCCTGGTTCCAAAATCAGTGCTCTTTAGTCATCCCAACTGCCCTTATGCAGAGCCACAGAAATTAGAAATGGTTTCAAAGTCATATAAAACAGTTAAATATTCACTAGGCTCTTATTTTTCCTCTCTTAAACTGCTTATATTCACAGCAATTATAATTTTTAAAGTTACATTTGGTATATGACCAAATATTTTATAGAATGTAATCTATAGAGAAGGGATTATTATGAATAAAAGAGGTTTATTAAGGAGTGCCAAATACATTTGATATATCTTGGGGGAAATGGTTAAAATAAAAAGTCAGTGGTCTCCCAGCAGGAGCCTCGTATCCCCAGCAATGACGCTGCTGATGTTATATTACAGCAGGATTCAGCTCCTCTTGGAAGGCAAGCAGCCAAACTCTCTCTGCAGGGACAGGTCTGCCAATTGCTATACAAACAAATCTTCAAAGATGAATTAAAACCCTCTTGATGTCTATTGGAATATTGTTTAGAAAAAAAATCAAATATTTAGTGTATCAACCAGAACAGCTTATCTTCATTGGCCTAGGAAGCTCATAATTAGCATATCTGAATGTAGGAATGGCTCAAATGGAAGTGATAGGGATGAATACTCTAAATTTTGCCCTTCTGTGAATAATTGATGGTGACTTCCAATGACAACTGCCTACTGGCCAAACCATAGAAAAGTCAAACTGAGAAGTAGCACCTTTACTTCTGCCTGATCAATGCAGAAACAAGGGGCCATATTTGGATCCTCAAGAGAAGAAATTCCCTGGTAATATCAACTCTCACTGTATGGAATATTCAGATGTGGTCCGACTCTTGAATAGATATGATGCGTCAAACAGAAGCAAAAGGAAGAAAAAGGCAGGTGAATATACTCCATAATCTCTTTGAGTACAGAGGTTGAGGACTGAGCCCTGAGTCCAACAGAACAGGAGTCAGGCTCAATCACTTACTAGCTGCATGACCTTAGATAACTTTAATTCACCCATCAGAAGGTTAGTTTACTCATCTTCAAATAAGAATAATGATAGTTACCTCATAGGTATTATTAAATGAAGTAATGTGTAGAGTATAATTTATACAGTGCCTAGGATATACTAAGTACTAAATAGTATCCAATATTATGTTATTGTACTATTACTAGGCTTCAAAATAAATTAGGTATTAAAATTAAGATTAAACATGTTTTATCTTTTAAAAACATGTTTATATTAGTTTTCTTGCTACAAACTGCACATATTCTGCAAATGATAGTGGCTATAATCTGAACAATATTATCATGAAATGTGTAAGATGATAATTATCTTGTGGTGTTAGTTATGTAGGGGAGCAATGTGGCTGCATGGTATTTATAATATAACAGCAAAAGTCAAAGAAAATACAGCCAAATTTATCCAGAGTATCAGTATGTTCTACCCTGGTATGAAATAGGGTAACAAAGGAAGTTGTTGGTTTTGCAATTTATATATTATTGTAGGAGAACATAGCCTGAGTTCACTGATTTAATCACTGTGAACAGACTTTACCTGCTCAGCTGCCCAATGAATGCCACCAGTGTTATGGCCCATAGAAACAGGGCTGGCTTAATGAGCATGAATATCTATGTACCCACTTAAAATTATGTTGCTGGTCCTACATAAAGTGAGTATCTACCCCACACATTAAAGTAGGTCAATATATCTTTATTGCCCTGACATTGTTTTTGGTTATCTTTACTGAAATAAAAATAAAGAACTGTTAATTAGTTATTAATTATAAGCCAGAATCAGGAAGTAATTTTATCAGGGCATCATTGCAAAAAAGAATCAGAGCTAGGCTAATTATTAGCCCATTAGACCCCAAAATTATAAGCATCTAAGATGCATTCTTTACACTATCAAAGTCTACAGGTTCTTATGCCCTATTAAACTTTTTAACTCCATTAATTTTGAATTAATATTCAAAATTTTTTATGTACTGCATAGATCCAGGTATTCTTTATTTTAAGGAAAATAAATGACACAGTTTGCCTGGTATATGATTACATATCCTGTGGAGCTTAAATGAAAGTCATTCGCAGTAATCACAGGAAGACCAAGGATTCAAATAGTATACAAAGAACAACTAGAACATCTGAATATTGAAGTACTACCTTTCTCCGAGAAGCATATACATCTAAATTATTTGTTCTATGATTCCACTGCACAAGGTTAGTTCTCCTGGGTCAGATTAATTTAAAGGGAACATAAATAAATACAATAATTTAAATAGTTAAGAGACAATTCAACTTTGTATATTTTGTGATTTTAAATATTATTATAAAAGCTTTCAGAGATTAAATGAGTCATCTTATGTTAGGATAAAGATCACCCTTTGAAATTAAAAGGCAATAAAATTAACCCAAATGAGTATATAATTTAACAACAGATATACACGGTGGGGGCAAAAGTAGGTTTATAGTTGTTCATGTGGAAAATAATAATAAATAGTAATACAAGAATGAATTCTGTATTTCACATACTCACAACTATAAACCTACTTTTGCCCCACCCTGTTTATGAGGGAAACTGCCATTTTCTTTAGTAGGAATCAGTAGCTATTCTTTTCGCTGTGGAAAGATTATTTAATATTACTCATATGCCAAACATATTCATAAAACACTTCTTTCATCAGCGAGACTAGTAGTTTATATGCATTGCACTGAATTTCTCTTTCTCCCCAAAATTATGCCCCTTCTTTAGTGCGTACAAACATCTGTTAATGGTACTGCTACTCTCTCATTTCCCAAGTTCAAAACCTTAAAATATTCTCGGTCTCTCCTTCCCCAAGTGCCCAGCATTCAAGCTGTGAACAGCTCACATGTTTTTACAATGATGCAGTCTGCAGTATATTTCTACCAATAAGCTCAGTAAAATATCTACTGAACTCTCATCACTTAAAAGGAAGAAACACAGTTTCTTCAGGGAGATGAACTGACTTAAGGATCTACAGAAACTTACTGAAACAACTAGGGCCAGAATCATAATTGGCTGAGGCTCAGAACATTAATGTTTCTGCTGTCCCTCTTCAGTTTCTGTTGATTTTACTTTCACAACATTCCTCACCACTGTTCAACTACCTCTCCCTTTGATCTGTCTCTTATTGCTCTTGCCAGTAATGTGCTAGCTGGTATTTCTAACTTCCTGTTTTGCAGTCAGGCTACACACTACTGCTGCCAGCTTCATGCTTCCCCAACCGTTCTTACCGCACCCAAACCTCTGCGCCACATTTCAAAGACCACTTTGTTCAAAATTATGTCTAAATGCCTTAGTGCTATGATCTGAGTGTCCCCCCAAAATTAATATGTTGAAATCTTAAACCTCAAAGTTGATATTTGGAGCTGGGGCCTTTGGAAGATGCTCATGTATCCATGCCTCTGTTAGGTCATTAGGGTGAAGCCCTCATGAATGGGATTAAATTTTTGTTTTTGTTTTAATAGCCCTTTTTACTATTTACTGTTGTTGCTTATTTCTATTTATTTATTTATTTATTTATTTATTTATTTATTTATTTATTTTTATTATGGCCACTATTATATATGTCCCCATTTCCCCCTCTTTGTAAACCTCTACCCCAGTGGTTCTCAACCTGTGGGTTGCGACCCTTTGGGGGTCGAACGACCCTTTCACAGGGGTCGCCTAAGACCATCGGAAAACACATATATAATTACATATTGTTTTTGTGATCAATCACTATGTTTTAATTATGTTCAATTTGTAACAATGAAAATATATCCTGCATATCAGATATTTACATTACGATTCATAACAGTAGCAAAATTACAGTTATGAGGTTGCAACAAAAATAATTTTATGGTTGGGGGTCACCACAACATGAGGAACTGTATTAAAGGGTCGTGGCATTAGGAAGGTTGAGAACCACTGCTCTACCCAGTCCCTGCCCCTCATTCCCTCTGGCCATCACCACACTGTTGTCTGTGTCTATGGGTTTTGCATACATGTTCTTTGATTAATCCCTTCTTCTTTCATCCAGTCTTCCCACCCTCATCCCCCCTGGCAGCTGTCAGTCTGCTTCATGTATCCATGCCTCTGTTTCTATTTTGTTCATCAGTTTATTTTGTTCATTAGATTCCACATAGAAGTGAGGTTATATGGTATTTGTCTTTCTCTGACTGGCTTATTTCACTTAGCGTAATAATCTACAGGTCCATCCATGCTGTTGCAAAAGGGAAGATTTCCTTCTTTTTTACCACTGTGTAGTATTCCATTGTATACATGTACCACAGCTTTTTTACCCCACTCCTCTACTGATGGGCACTGGGGCTGTTTCCAGATTTTGGCTATTGTAAATAATGCTGCTATGAACATAGGGGTGCATATATTCTTTTGAATTGGTGTTTTTGGATTAGAGTTCTTATAAAAGAGACCCCACAGACATCTCTCACTGCTTTTACCATGTGAGAACACAGTGAGAAGTCCCCAGCAGTGAACCAAAAAGAAGGCCCTCTCTAGAATGCAACCAGGCTGGCATTTTGGTCTTGGACTTCATAGGCTCCAAAACTGTGAGAAATAAATATCTTTTGTTTATAAACCACCCAGTCGATGGTATTTTCTCATGGCAGCCTGAAGAAACTAAAGATACTTAGTGGGACACTCATCGCCTTCTGTGATCTACAAAAATGGAATTCCTACTTACTCATTCATTCATTCATTCATTCAATCAATCAACGGAGTTCCTATTGCATAACAGACATTTTGCCAGGTAATGCCAAGATGAATGACATATTCTTGTCTTACTCATCAAGGAGCTCATGGCCTAATAGCTTTCTTTAAATACATATTCAAAAAAAAATGTTCTACAGGAGAAAATTTGATTGTTTTACAGGAGTCTTGTCAGAAACAAGTTATGAAGCATGTAGACAATATATATATTTCGTAATGATGCCTAATTTACATAGGACAAGATCAGATTCAAATAATACTTCAATAATCTTAGAATTACATACCAGTAACTATTTACCCAAATTCCAGCAACTGCCTTTTTTTTTTCTTCTTTTGCAACTGCCTTTTATATCTTATGGTGTGGCTAAACTGTACAGATCTACTAAGTAACATTTGAATAGAAAGAGAGATTGAAAGTGATTTTTCAATGATAGCTTACCAGGAGATAGAACGTTGTCTGTGTTTCTTTGGGTTCGGCCGATCAGGACAGTGCTAACATTCACTGCTGGTTTCTTAAGTGCATTGTTTTTTTTCAGCAATGATTTTACTTGCTTCTGAGACTTGAAAACATTTGCAAGACTACTAGACAATGATTGGTTTATATACCAAGTTAAATTTGATAGAGCAATTTGAGTTTTTATTTCTATTATTGACTCTACAAATTCTGTAAGACCTTTCTGAAGAAGTTGAATATCTGGTAGAGAATCATTTATCCAGTGAGGTACAGCAGCATTGAGTTTTGATATACGTGTAGAAGCATTATAACACATTGTTAAAGCTTCATAGAGAGTTTTGTTAAGTAAAGAGAAGTTAATTGAAAGATGAATGGATTTTGCTTCCAGTGCCTTAAATCTTAAATTTAATACCTGCAGTTGAAGAGCCTGGTCTCTCTCATTTGTGACCACATTGTCTTTTTTTAGTGAAACATAATAAGGTATGAGCATCTTGGTTACTTTAGACTCAATGTCTTGCAACCGAGTTTCAAAATTTATGGAAATCTTTGTGGCTGAGAGCATTTTTTCCTCCAAATGATTCATATTTTCCTGGTATTTTATCAGTTGGGAAGTGGTTTCATTGACCATTTGATAAATATTTTGGAAGTTGAACTGACTTAATTTTTCATCATTAGGAATATCTGCAAGGGCCTTGGCAACTTGCAAAACAAAGTTATATCTCTGATTGTCATTGACCAAAATCTGAATAGAATCATTCAAACGTTGGAATTGAGGAATGAATGCCAAAATAGTTTCCATATTTTGACTACATTTATCATGGAACTTGGGATTGCACTTTATTGTACTCACAGTCTCTTTTAACATGTAGTTATCTTGAATGAAATCAATGGCATTATTTATAATAGTCATTGTCTTATTTAGGCCATCTTCCATTTCTAAGGCATGTTCATTGATACGTCTGTTTAAGGTATCACTACGACTCTGTACTTCATTTCTAAGTAAGTTGTGTCTTTTTGTAAGTTCTTTGATTAGAATATTTAGGCTATTGACGGCACTAATCAGATTTTCCACTTTCTTCCTTGTAGCTTTTGCTTCTTTTGGTTGTTCAAATGTCATTGTCTCTCCAAGTGATGCTCCCTGCTCAAGCAAGGGTTGAAGGATCTGCATATCATAAGTCAAATCATTTAGCTGTTCATTCATTTTATCTATTTTATTGTCCATGGGAAAGATTACCTCAGCCAATGTTTGGTTTAAAACTTGTAAATTCTCTTCTGTGTCCTTAATTTGAAATTTAAAATCATTTCTGCACTTGGACAACACGTCTTCCCATTTACCCTTGACAAATTCTTTCTCCATTTCCAAAGTGATGGTGAGATTGTTAATCTTGCTGTCTTGCGTGTGCAAATCATTGAACATTTGCAGCATCATCAAACCTTGTTTCTTTATATTCTCATGTAGAGTTGACAGGTACTCAGTGACATTATTGCTAACTGATTCTGCAGCTGGAACATTGTTCTCATGTGATATTTGTTCCGTTGACAGAAGATGTTCATGTACTTCCTTCATTTTAGAAAGAGTCTTATTGAGGGATTCATAATACAGAATGTTCCTTGAGTGTTCCTGCTCTAAAGCACCTTCTAAATGAGTCTGCTTTGCTTCTAGTTCTTTAATAGGCTTCTCATATGTAAAAGTCATTTCTTGCCTCATATTCACAATGTGATTTTTCAGATCTAGGATATCAGTCAAAGTGGGTCTATTTTCCTGCATTAAAACAGACTTTTGCTGGACTTCTATTGAAACCACAGATTCATTTACTTGTTGAATTATGTGTTTGGTGTCTTCAAGGTCCTTTGAGAGTTTCGATACAGTCTTGAAGAGCTGTGCTATAGTCTCTTCCATGTCATTTTGGAAAAATTTAAATTGTTCTTTAACTATATCCTTTACCAGATCATTAATGCTTTTGGATTTTAGACCTAGAGGAAAAAAGCAATAAACAATAATAAGTGATACATGATTTTAACTATGTAAACTTTAGATATCTCTAAAAAAGATAAAAAGTTTGAGGCCAAACACTAATAACATGTAGTAATAAAAAATACTTCTTGACAACACTTATGTAATTTTAAAAATATCTATACTTTATAGATGGTGATCACTCTCTTAATTCGTAAGTTTGAAGGGAGAAATCAATTGTGGTGTAGAACACACCAGAACCATAAATCTAAGTTTCTCTGGACAAAAGATATGAGGGAACTACTACTGTTTTCAGTTAACAGACTCTTTTATGCAATGATGCTAGGTCTAGTTTTAATCTTCTATGAAAATAAATGACTTGGAGAGCATTATGCTAAGTGAAATAAGCCAGTCAATGAAAGAAAAATACCACATGATCTCACTCATTTATGGATAATAAAGACCATTATAAACTGATGAACAAAAATAGATACAGAGGCAGAGCAGCATCGAACAGACTGTCAAACTACAGCGGGAAGGC
>NW_005370887.1:697819-719637 GCF_000412655.1 Myotis brandtii | reverse complement strand
GGGAGGAGACATATGTAATACTCTTTGTAATACTTTAAGCAATAAAACAAAATTAAAAAAAAAAGAAAATAAATGACTTTGGGCTTTCTGTCTTAGTAAATAATACCTAATCTTAGGTCATGATTGTTACTAGGTTTCTAGTAATTAAATTTCAGAGTCTGTGTTTTTAGCTTATAAAAACTAATAAATTAACTACAGAGAAATAATTTTATGAGATTCTTAAATGAGGAACAATATGAAATAATGGATACAACATACAACAATA
This sequence comes from Myotis brandtii, assembly GCF_000412655.1. Classification (NCBI taxonomy): domain Eukaryota; kingdom Metazoa; phylum Chordata; class Mammalia; order Chiroptera; family Vespertilionidae; genus Myotis; species Myotis brandtii. Next base: position 719,372 of record NW_005370887.1, on the reverse strand, counting down.
GTTTATAATAACAATAAAATAATAATGAGAGGTTTGTGGCTCACTAAGTCAAATGAAAATAGGGATTCAAGATATACCTTAATTACTATACTATGACACTAATTCTCAACAAAAAGAGAAGAGGCCATTTCCCATTAATGAAGCACATAATATATCCTGTATTAGAAAGCATGGACTGGTCATAAACCAAGAATTGTAAACAGTTCTAAAAATAGCATTAAAAAAAAGAAAGGAAGGAAAGAAAAAGGGCCCTGCACACTATTCAGAACTATTTAGAATATAAAGTGAACATTTAAAATTTTAAAAATTCAAAACAAAGCAAAATGAAACAAAAACCTTGTTATAAAAACAAAAAATGAGAAAAAATAAAACATATTCTTAAGGCATATTTATAATACACATGAAGCACATAAAATGGAAGGTATGTCCATTCCAAAATATAAGCAATGACTACAATGTAAAATACAGGTAACACAATACAAAGTATTTTAAACAACAAGGTTTGAACAGTGGCATATTAAGAAATGAGTAATAGCTACTTTGAAGCCTATACAAAAAAGATGATTATAGGGCTGAAATCTAGTCTCTACATGTATATATTGTGTTAGCAAGTTTCTAAAAATATTTAAGATGCATGAAAGACTTACAGAAAAAGTATTATGAAAGAGCAATTATGCTAAATAGAATAATGGATTATTTGAGCATCTTGATATTATTTAATCTGGTTCTAAGACAAAGCTGTAAATGTTGTTTACATGGATAAATATTTTCCTGAAAATCCTAGACCCTAAAGATCAATGAGCAATATTGACCTTTAGGTTCTAGATTTCCAAAACATATACAAAAATTATTGTATGTTTCTAAACCTACTGAACACTGAAATAAATTTAAAAGGCAAAAAAATTATGTGAAAATCAATTTGTATGTAACAGAAAAAACACACATATGAAGTATGGAATAGTAATCAATTACACATAGCAGCAAAGTACTAAGGAAAGGCTAAATTAATTAGAAAAGGTTACATAGCCACAATTAAGATAAATTATACTGAAATAGCCCTAGCTTTTGTATTTAATAACATAAATAATTACAACAGAAAAGTTTTAAAGTATTCTTATTCCCCAAATTTTATGCATTTAACAGTCACCTATTTATAAAACAAATCTTCATTGTTTCTACTAGTATATGCTACACAGGAAAAAAAATTTGAAAAATTAAATTTCTGATATAGTAAGGTGCTTCTCAACAGCAGTTATTTTCACTGAACTTTCTATAGAATCATTTAGTTATTTCCTGTGTGTTAAAATTGTCTTTTGTCTTTAGCCCTGGCTGGGTGGCTCAGTTGGTTGGAGCTTTGTCCCATGCATCAAAAGGTGGTGGGTTCAATTCCCAGTCAGGTCACATACCTATATTCTGGGTTGGATCACTGGTCAAGGCGTGTATGGGAGGCAACCGATCAATGTTTCTCTCTCACATCAATGTTTCTCTTTTTCTGCCTTCCTCTCTCTCTAAAATCAATAAAACATTTTAAAAATTGTCTTTAATTCTCATAACAACAACTTGATGAAATACAATAAAATACTTAAGGTTAGAAATCAGACTTTCCTGAAAATTATAATCTTATAATTTTGGCTTTCAAATCTTTTTTCAAGAAATGTTTTTTCAAGATTGCACAAGTAAAACTTAAGTGTGCTTGAATTAATTAATGAATTGTGGACAATAACAACAGGTGTTTAATTTCAGGAAATGAAAAACAACATGATCTGAAAGTCCGAATAAGAATAATGGTAGGTAAAAACATTGTAAACAGGTAAAGTTCGATATAGAATCTTGATCAAAGTAATTTTTAAAAAAGTAAACTACAAAAATGAAAATTAGAAGGTCCTTTAGCTGTTACTTATTGAAAAAATTTATTGGATGAAGGGTAAAATTACAGCAGTGACAGAAAAGAAATCAGATTATTAGCTCAAAAACTTGTTTTAGGATCAGAAGATTTTCAGGTAATCCTATGTAATAGAACCCTAATATGCAAATTGACTGAATGGCAGAATGACTGGTCACTATGATGCGCACTGACCACCAGGGGACAGACACTCAACGCAGAAGCTGGGCTCATGGCTGGCGAGCACAGTGGCAGTGGTGGGAACCTCTTCCGCCTCCGTGGCAGCGCTAAGGATGTCCGACTGTTTGACTGCTAGCTTAGGCCTGCTCCTCAGCGTCCGACATCCCCCGAGGGGTCCCAGACTGCAAGAGGGAGCAGGCCCCGCTGAGGGACCTCCCCCTCCACTCCAGTGCACGGGCCTCTAGTATTTCTATAATTTCTTACCAAAAAAAAATCTGTACAAGAATCTAATTTTGCAAAACTACATAAAAGTGCTTTATGTTAACATCTGAGTAGGCACAACATTTTAACCCTATTTGATTCTGTTTCATATGATTCATGTGCCTCTACTTTCTAAAAAAGATGATATTGTATTTGGTGACTTGACAGATATAGTTGATATTAGACACCTTGACATGTCCCTTCCATGGTTGTGAATGTACTAGTATGCCCTATTCATAACGTTCAAATACCTCTTAAGGAGTTGGGGCATTTGATTTTGAACATTTTCTATGGCTGTTAGCAGGTAAGCAATGTTTCTCACCTAAGAACTGGAGTAAACAGGAGAAGAGATTGTGGTTTTGCTAGGCAAGCACAGTACCTGAGAGAGTGAGTTTAGTTTTTGTTGCCTGTATGAACATTCATTAACTAGAAACCCTTTGATTCTCATAATGATTGTGCTCAGTTCACAATTAATGCCTCCCAACGAGGAGGGAATGGTGTTGTTGTTACTTTTGTTGTTATGAGTGTATGTTTCCTGTGTCACTGCCAGAATTTTTGTTAGTAGGTTTACAAAAAGCAGGTGACAGGCTTAATTCTCTCATGTTATGATAACCAAATTTTGCTAAACAAATTTCATTATGGTGGTTATAGTCAATTATATACTGTTTTTATTTACTTCTTGTTCCTGCTATTACTTCGGGAAAAATGTATTCCTCTCTCATGCTTGTCATCAATAAGTTTTTGTCATAGGAGACATGCCAGAAATGTAGAACAGCGTCTTTCTTTCAGTGACTTACTAGCACCAATTATTTACATGATTAAAACAATCATGGATGCTCCTTTACTGGTAGATGATACGGAAATAGAAACTTCCACTTTCTAAAAAATATCTTTTACCTGTAAACCACAGGTGAAAATTAGAAAAACAACAACAATAATGTGCAAGTGATATTGTTCATATTTTTTATATGAACAAAATGAAAGGAACCAATGATCCTGAAACTTAGGAACAAACAATAAACCCAGTGAATCTCGTCACATGTCTGCATGTATCCGATCCTGGGCTCTCTCCGACCTAACACTTCTTATTCCTGCTATTACTTCGGGAAAAATGTATTCCTCTCTCATGCTTGTCATCAATAAGTTTTTGTCATAGGAGACATGCCAGAAATGTAGAACAGCGTCTTTCTTTCAGTGACTTACTAGCACCAATTATTTACATGATTAAAACAATCATGGATGCTCCTTTACTGGTAGATGATACGGAAATAGAAACTTCCACTTTCTAAAAAATATCTTTTACCTGTAAACCACAGGTGAAAATTAGAAAAACAACAACAATAATGTGCAAGTGATATTGTTCATATTTTTTATATGAACAAAATGAAAGGAACCAATGATCCTGAAACTTAGGAACAAACAATAAACCCAGTGAATTGAGATGTTCCTAGTAACCAAAATACTTTCCTAGAATATCCACGCCCTACCTGAAAACCCTTTGGCTAATTAACTCCTCCTGACCATCATTTTATTAGTTGAGATGGTTTCTCTTCATAGAAGCCTTCCCAGGTCTCCTTCTACTGGATTTCTTGAAACTATCAATCAGACCCATTGTACCACGTACTTGACACTACCATAGCAATTACCTGCTATTGATAAATGTCTGTGGAAGGCAGAATAATCCTTCCCTGTCCAAGATGTCCACACCCTAATTCTCTGAACCTGCGAATATGTTATCTTACATGGCAAAGGGCCTTACCAGATGTGATTAAGGTTAAGAACCTTCAGATGAGATTAGCCTGTGTTATCCAGGTGAGCCCAATGCAATCATATGGGTCCTTAAAAGAGGAAGAGAAAGGCAGAAGAGTGGGTCTGAGAGATGTCAGGAGGATTCAACAGTTGTGAGATTTCAAAGATGGAAAAAAAGACATGAGGCAAGAAATGCAGTGAACTCTAGAAGCTGGAAACAAGCCTCAGTTTATAGCCGCCAAGACAATGAAACCTCAGTTTTACAACTGCAAGAAAATGAATTCTGACAACTTGAATTCGCAGGAAATAGATTATCCTGTAGAACCTCCAGGAAGGAATACAGCCTGTTGTTTTAAAGGCACAAAATTCAGACAAAGCTGATTCACATTTGTAAAAAATTATTCCTCTGACCTGAGATGTTTTAGGATATATTTTATTTATGATTTAAAAACAGGTTATTAAAAATATATATTAGACTGATATGCCACCCAATCTAAAGCAAAATACCAAAGTGATATGAGAAAAGATAAATGAGTTTTTTTGCCTTTTGTCTTAACTGAATGAATAATTTATTTTGTTTTACTTTTACCTTTTAGAAAAGATTGAAATTCCCTCCCTTTATCTTCATTGATTTTCTCTTCTAGGGAGGAAAACGTGCTCCTTACATCAGTCACAGCCAGAGAAATGTTGTCAACCCTCTTCTGCAGAAGGGTCAGTTTTACTGCCTGCTGGTTCAGCTGGTCACTCATTTTTTGTGTCACTGCTGTATGGAGAAGAAGAGAACATTGGAAACATTGAAAAATACATATTTAAAACCTTTTAAATTTTATGATAGGTGTAAGGATAATTCAAACAAATCATGTTTGCACTGTATATTTAAAGGTATAGGCTACATGCATTTAGCAAATGGCAAACTGAATTTTACACTATTTAGGGGTAGAAATTTGTCAAAGTATTGTATCAGCTTAGATTTCTAAAATATTTTAACTATGCCCAGAATTTTTAATCTTTTTTTTTTAACAACAAAGAGTTTTTCCTAAAGTCTCAATAGATGAAGAAATTCAGGGTCAGAAAAACAAAATAACTTGCTTAAGGTTACAGAGCTAATGCCTCATCTTCTACTTTCAAATCCAATGCTCCAGCATTAAGTACATGTAGCTGTATACATATAAGTATGTAGATGCATTTATATTCTGAGAAGTATTCTCTACTGAGGTATTTTTTAAGGAGAGATAGATTTTAGCTTAAATCACTTTATTAGCAGTGCTACTGTTCATGCCTTTCAAAGGCACTTCAATAATTCAAGGAGGATTTTATGATATTTTATGAAGATACTGAATTTCAATGCCTTAAAAATTTAGAGTACAATTTCTAAGATATATTCACCTGCATTCTTAAAGAGATCACCTTAATTTGAGTGCCCGATTTTGCATAACTACGCCAAATACAGTGAAGAGATGTTTTTATCAGTAATCAACCTATGTTTCTAATAGATAAAGTTGAGCCTAAAAGAAATGGTAAAGTGTTTATGATTAGGAAGATGAGAAAATATGTAATAGGACCACTTTGTATTAACAAGAGATTCTTGTTAGCTCTTAGTCACAATACTTTTCCCTAGTCAGTGATCAACACCCCTTCTTGATCTCTATCACCACTGGAAGGAAGCCTTCTTAGCTCCCTCCAAAGGAATCAAGCCATTCCTCCCATGTCAAGATTCTTTGATTGCACTCTTTGGAGGACAAAAGTTTGATTTTATTTTGGAAACATGCAAAGGAATCAAGCCATTCCTCCCATGTCAAGATTCTTCCATGATTGCACTCTTTGGAGGACAAATGTTTGATTTTATTTTGGAAACATATGGCGGCATTTTTATTCTCCTCCTGTGTTTGCACACAGAGTAATTCAGGCAGGGAACCGGCATCTCAGCCAAAGATTCGCCCAACATACAGCACCGATAGAAAAGGGTTCGGAGGTGTGTTAATGTGTCATCATAAGACATTTGACAGCCAAGTGATGTCCTGTTTGGAAGTTGTCCTAAATAGCGTTGACAATAATTGGGTTAGGGATGGTAGCTATTACAATCTGTGACCTGGATCTTGCTGCTGCTGTTGCCGCTGCTGCTCGGCTGTTTCTCCGCCAATAGCTGCATGACTCTCAGCCTGGTTGGTGTGTATCAACTGCTGCTGTTCCTGGGCTAGACAGAAGCAAAAAGAGAGGAGAGAGAGTTAAACATGGGGGCTGCCTCATTTTCTTTTTCCAGTCCTGAGCAATAATGTGGCTGACGTTCGTTTTCCTGCCTACTGAAGCAGGCCTGGACGATTGCAGAGTAAGCTGCTCCCCCATCCATAGGGCAGCGTGTGACCCCGCTGATCTTCGAAGTGCGGGGCCCTAATTGTGCTCTGAAAAAAATATTCAGATCTCCTTTTAGATGAACATGGTTGGTAGTCCGGAGAAGCTGTAAACCGGCAGGCTTAAACTGCCTGCATAATTGAGGAGACTTTAAAATCAGCTGTGCTAAAAGCCACAGCAGTTTTATAATTTTCTGCCACAGATTACATGTTTAACAATGCGATTTCCAACTGGTGTCTACTTGGAAATAAGGGAGAGCTACGATTCCTTACTGAAAGAATATCTGTTTAAGTAGTAGGCCACTTAACTGGGTTTTCCCCAGATTTTTAAGAAACGCATAGGCTCAAAACGTAAGAACTGCAAGTAAAAGTAAACTATTACAGAACTCTTCTCAAGGGGGCCAACCTGCAAAACCAGTAAAATTTCAGAAAATTGAAAGTCTTATGACATAAATCTCTCTGTTAAAAAATCACTTATATTTCCCATAAATCAAATAATATTTTGAATGACAATATAAATTTTTCATTGGGGAAAACAATTTAAAGGAAGACATTAAAATATTGACTATATTAAGTAATGCCTGTCTGTAATTTTCAGACCTCTAATGAACTATTTTATTCATTGAAGTCTGCATATCAGACATGAGAAAACAAGTGTTTTGTGTCTGTACTTCTTCCCATGTGAAATTATGTACCAATGAAACTTCACCTCTTTACCGTGAAACAGCACATGGTAATTATGCTCTCTAGGCCTACGTGGCTGAGACAATAACACTAAAGCATCTTCACTCCATAGAAAGTATATTTGGCGTTAATTTTAGTCTCTTATGTTAGACTGAATTTTGCATTGTTTTTCTTCAGAGCATTGAGCTAAATTAATAAATTTCCATTCATGCCCAAGGTTTATGTTTTTATTTTGTCCACCCCCTCACCCTGCTGTGTTATAGAAAGTCCTATATAATCATTGATATATTTGGTTGAAGAAGACAATCTACAGCTTGGGAAAAAGTGAACTTATTTGGGGGCTGCGGTATGTGGTGGGAAGTTTTGATTTTCACCCAGCCTGAGTGGCTCAGTTGGTTGAGTGTCATCCTGTGCATTGAAAGGTTGCTGGTTCAATTCCTGGTCAGGGCACATACTTGGGTTGTGGGTTCTATCCCCAGTCGGGGCATGTACAGAAGGCAACTGATTGATGCTTCTCTCTCACATAGATCTCTCTCTCTTTCTCTTTCTCTCTTTCTCTCAAGCATGTCTTGTAGAATACATGATGACTGGAATTCCTATTGTAACAACATCTGAGAAATATTTCCAGAGCTAACAGTTTCTGGTCCATGTTGTGCACTAGAGTCTTTATGAAACATTCAGTGTTTTAGCAGAATCAGCAAGTTGTTTGATGCTTACTTTAGTTTACTTGTTAGTACATAATATTTTTCCATAAATATTATTCAAGAATTTATAATAAAGTATTAATATTTGTTAGTCTGGAACATCTTTTTTTAAAAAATATATTTTATTGATTTTTTACAGAGAGGAAGGGAGAGGGATAGAGAGTTAGAAACATCGATGAGAGAGAAACATCAATCAGCTGCCTCCTACACACCTCCTACTGGGGATGTGCCTGCAACCAAGGCACATGCCCTTGACCAGAATCGAACCTGGGACCTTTCAGTCTGAAGGCCAACACTTTATCCATTGAGCCAAACTGGTTAGGGCTGGAACATCTTTTAATATACAAAATAACAACTGAATTGGTTGTTAAATGTTTGAATATGGCCCCTGACCCCTCCCACCCTATCCTCATAATCAAGAGGCAGATTGGTTTAGGTATTAATGTCCCTTACTGAAGTGGAGTGACCTCAACAAAATCACAGGAATTTTACATAGGGTTTATTTCTAGAGGCTCACAACTTTGCTAAAGCTTTATTACAAATAGTAAGGCATTGTTTTATGTTGCATTATATTCTAATGAAATCAGATCTCTTTATCTCACTCTTTGTATTGCATGTTGTCCTCTGATTGTGGAGATTACAACACTGGATATCATGTAGTTTCCTTCTGTATTTGAGAAGGACTGGCAAAGCAGGGAATCACACACACACACACACACACACACACACACACACACACACACTCGCAAGATCATGTGGGCATTTTAACTCTCCTAGGGTCATATTTGAGTCAGGGCACTTTATCCTCATAGTTCTCTCTATGCCACGCAGTCCAGGCAAGATCCTGAATATGCAAGAAGTGAAAACAAACCTGGGTATAAGGTCAAGTGTCAAGAATAGAAAGGAGATAAATGAAGAGGTAAAATCTAATTTTCTATTGACCTTAGGATCAAAAGAATTTCAAATAAATTTACTTAATGTGATCTGGAAAAATGCTATTGCATTGCAAACAAGAGAATAGAATGTGACATACTGGAGTGAATCAGCAGATTAGAAATAAAAGTTAAATAAAAGCAGATTAGAAAAAAATAAATAAATAACAAGTAATTTTCTTTAGAAAGAAAGTGAAAGGGATAAAGAATAATACATAGAAGTATCAAGTGAAAGTCTTCAGTTTTCTTGAACACTGATCTTTGGTGATTCACTCCTCATTATGTGGAAACGTAATATATACGAAATGAGAAAATTTTTCTCCCTAATTTTGTGAAATTTTAAAAAGACGGATTTAAAAGAAAGTGTAATTGGAAAAATACTTTAAATATTGCATGACAAAAAACTAGTGTGATTGTGTGTGTGCACTAAACTTTCCATTTACTCTTAGCTATAGTTTTTAAATTTATTGCGATAGGAGGAAATAGCTGAGAAAATTATATTCCTAAGGTAAAAAATAAACAAATAAATAAATTAGTAAGCACCACACAAAGATCTTTGGATACAATTGTCATAGGAACCTCTTTTCTCTGAAACTCATTGGATGGGGTCCCTGCCAATGCTGTTAAAAACTTTAAATGCCTGTTTAACAAATTCAATTGTTTACGTTATCTTTTTCTAGCTCTGTTTGTTGACTGGAGTTCAACTTGCATTCATCCCAATTTATTCATGGGATTCAGCTGGTGGAGAAGTGCTGCTAGAATCTCTGGCAGTGGAGTCAGTTACTCTCCTGTGATAAAGTTCCCATTTGATCGATGCGCTTTATTTTTTTCACTTAGCAATCTTTCTGTCTTCCCATATGTATTCTCTACCACAAGGACTGCCGCAGATCCTAGGTTTTCCAGGCAATCTATTTTATCTTGCACTTAAGCACAGACCCTTGCTTTGTCCTATAGGACATTGATTTCTGTCTTTTTTTTCTTGATTCTTTCTAAGAGATAGACACTGAGACAAAAAAAAAGCTTTTATTTATGCACTTCAGATTTTTAAAAAATTCAATATATTTTTAAAAGGTTTCCTTTTTATTCTCTTCTCCCAATACAATTACTCTTTTTTTCCCCCTTGCACTGTAAACTCTGACCTTGGTAGATTAAGGACTCAGAGAAGCAAGCAAGGTCAGCAAGTGTCAAGAGCAACAGCTTCCTTATTAGATAAATTTTCTTTTCTTTCTTTTTTAAATTACACAAGTGTTATTGGTGGATGTTTTTTCCCCAGGCCTTTGAGACATATGGAGGAAGTCATTATGCCAACTCAGTAATGAGAAAGCTTGCTCTCTCTTCCTTAGGAACCTGCCTGTGTGGCTTGACAAGACCAGTGTCCAGCTGATCCTGCAACATGAAGTGAATGCTTGCACGGTGCAGTTCAGTGCATACATAAAGATTTACTGAGATTTAGTAGTTAGATTGAATAAGGCAATTTGGAGCAACAAAGACTTTTTTGACAAAATGCATCATAATTTTATTGAGCAATATGTTTGTAGGAGGCAATCTTCTTTCTCAAAGAGGAAAGTATTAGTCGCTACCTGGAAGAATTAGATATGCAAAAATATAAGCAATAGAAGGTTTTTTTTCTGTTTTAAATATTATAACTCACTTCATATTAATTGAAACAATATTTTAAAATAATCTTATTGGAAAAGCCCCATTTAAAAATGTTAATTACAATAGCTCTTACATAATTTATTGAATTATTTCACAGCATTTGTGAAATAAAACATTTTTATATATTCATAACATATGGTAGGGATCAGTTTATTCCAATAACTGCATGACATATTTTAGAATATCTGTGATAGATTGTATCTATATATATAAAAGGCTAAGTGACCGTTAAGACCAGATGACGGGACCCCGGCTAGTAGCTATGACACACAGAAGATGCTCAATGCAGAGCTGCCCCCTGGTGGTCAGTGTGTTCCCACAGCCAACTTCCCATGGCCAACCAACCTCTTGTGGTCCCTCTCCCCAGCTGGCCGGCCCTGATCACCTTGATCGGCCTCATCGGGACTGGGCGAGATGGCCCTAATCAGCCCCGATAGCTGGCCAGGCTGAGGGACCCCATCCATGCATGAATTCTTGCACAGGGCCTCTAGTATAAATATAATTTTATAAAAAGGCTAATATGCAAAGTGTCCCCTCAGGAGTTCAACCGGGAGACCTGGAGTTCAATCACTCACTATGACATGCACTGACCACCAGGGGGCAGTGCAGAACATGACAGGCGAACAGCAGCAGCTGTGGTGGAGCACTGAGGGAGTGAGGGAAAGAGGAGGCAGGGATGCGTGGAGAGGGGAATCTGATCAGCCCTGATCGCCAGCCAAGCCTAGGGACCCTACCCAGGCACTCATTTTGTGTACCGGGCCTCTAGTAATTTTATAAAAGACCTTTTTCCCCTTTTTACCTTTTTCCTGTGTAGAGGATCTGACTAAAACTGACTGGATTATTTTGAACAGATTTACCAAGAAGTTTTTCTTTTCTCCTCTCTAATCTAACATTATTTGAACTTAAATTTCTGTTCTTTGTGTCATTAGAGAAAGCCACACGGTCCTTATTCTACTTCAGAACATTTTAGAGACATCTACTAAAAAAGTACATTATTGCAAATTTTATAAAATTGGTTTAAAAAGTATGTTGTTAATGACATTTCAAAAACACATCTCAGGTATCATATAAAATTAGGTCCCTTTCTGACAAACCATTTGACCCTCAAAAAGGTATAACAAATGTAAAATATATTAAAACTATTACATTGCCATTGGATTTGATGCTCCTTTTTTCAACAAAATTCTATTCGCTTAGACTTTTTTTTTTAAAAATTGGTTTTCTCTTGAAAGTATGATTAATATTTTTAATAATCTAGAACTCGTTACCAGAATTTTGACATCTGAGTTACTTCAAAAAGAGCATGTGTGGAGGTTCAGTAATATTATAAACAGCATGTTGCAGGATAAGACACAGTAAGAGTTGCTCCCTTATTTTGAATCCTGACATTCCTTCCTAACAGATGGAGTGGATCTATAGAGACAGAGGAAAAAAGAAAAAGACAGAGGGGGTACCAAGTGGAGGAGGAGACATAAAAGAGTATAGTTGCTAGCAGCTCTAATTTATCCCTGACCTATTAATCTCTTTTATATCATTTAAAAGATCTTCCTCCTAGGACAGGGGTGGGCAATCTTTTCGTGAGTGCGTGCCAAAACCAGCAAAATCTCTGACTCAAAATTCTTCTGGGTGCCAACCCTAATTTTTTGAGAACATGTTACGCCTACTTGATATCTCTTACGGTGTACGTATGTGAAGAACCTTGAAGAAAAAATAAAATTCATTTGAGCGACAAAAACACAGTATATGATGATGAAAAATACATTTATTTTTTAATGTATACACGGACATTGATAGTCCGACAGAAAACTTTATGACCATTTGATATTATCAGTGGGAATTTTGCTGCTGCATCACTGATGACAGAGATTTTACATCAGGTTTATATTTCGTGACCTTCAGAGATATGCACGAGCTACTACTTTCATCCGTCAGGCTACTCCTATTACGAGACTTAACAAAATTCATCATTGAGAACAAAGATTCACAAGCGTATGTGGATGAAACCAAAACACTGTTCGGATATAGAAAGGCAAGGAGAGTTAAGGCAGAGGCATAGAAATTGCTCTTCCCCTCTCTCTTCAATCCATGTCTATGGTCTTTAAGATAACTTGTTATGTAAAATTATTTATTTATCTAAGATGCACCTACACTGAATTTATCTGAAAAATAAAAAAGTCGATATTAAGAAAAAAAATTGTAAATGGAAGATTATAAGAGAGGGTTTCGCATGCCAGCAAAAGTTACTGGCGTGCCATGTTTGGCACGCATACCAGGGGTTGCCCACCCCTGTCCTAGGATATAAACTTAAATAAAGTTTTTATTTTTGTTTTATAAAATTTATTTTGCTTGTGAGGAGGAAATTTGTTGGGGAGGCAGGGATTTGTGAAATGTATGCAGTATTTCACACATTTTCTATGAATATTATTTCTAAAATAATCTCCTGATGTGAAGGACTAGCACTGAAGTAATTATGGTAGTTACACAACCAAGGTATTCCAAACACTTCAGGGCTCTGAAGAGGTTTAAAGAATGAATCAGTCACACTGGTTATTCTTGCCATATTTGGGGTGGCTTGTCATATGAGACAGCATAGAGAGTGTTGTCAAAGGAAACCTGACAATTGTTTCTCCCATATAAGAATACAAGGCTGTTGGCACATATATAAAGTGTGATAAAAAGGGGTGGAGGAACTTGACATGTAATTGGGTAGGAATCAGAAGGGGGAGGGCAAAAACACACCCCAGGATAGATGAGATAATAAAGAATGGTTGAAGGACAAAGAGACACAGTAGTTCTTGATACTACCAGTGCATCAATTGCACTAATAAAAAATTCAATAGCTTGTACTGCAATAAAACTGAAGAGTACGATGGTCAGAATATTGTAGGGAGCAACCGTAGGTTCTTTTAGAATTGCAGTGGTATTAGAATTAATTGTATGACAATCTCACACAATAGGCATATCAGCCATCAGAAAATTATTCCTGTTCTCGATTTCAATAGAAAGAAGACCTCTCCACAGCAGCTTATCAGCAGCAGGTACCTGAACTGTAACTAATTCTAATTATAGTATTGTGACAGAAGGTCATAGTCAAAATGGTTCTGGGACATTTTGGTTAATGGGGATTCAAGGTAACAATTTATAAATCTAGTGTTAAAGTAATCCACTGGCTGCTTCTACTTAGAACACAAGGTGTCATTAAACATTTAAAACTAAACTATTTGAATTTAATTTAAATATCCTATATAATAAAAGCCTAATATGCAAATTGTCCCCTGGATGGAGAGTTTAACCAGGAGTTTGATGGGGGGGGGGGGGGGGAGGCTGGCCCAATGACCCACCCGGAGCCCCTCCCCACAGCCGGCCCTGCCCCCAATTGTCCATCCCTCCCCCATCAGGGGGCAGGGCAGGCCAGCCAACCACAGGAAGGGAGGCCCCAGCCGGCGGCCACTAGGGACCCTACCCGTGCATGAATTGCGTGCCCTGGGCTTCTAGTTTCATATAATACTTTGAGAAAAGGGGAATAACAGTACATAGTAGATATTCAAAATTGTCAGCTAGTCTTGTTTCTCGTGTGTACATTTATAATGACGAAATTCTATGTGTGTGTGTGTGTGTTTTTTCCCCTCTTGGGTGTATTATTAATCTATATGAGTTAACCCTTGCAAAAACATGGGCTTGAACTGTGTGGGCCCACTCATAAGTGGATTTTTTCCAATAAATATACAGCTGGCCCTCCGTATCCCAGGGTTTTGCATCTGCAGATTCAACCAACCCAGGTGGAAAACAGTTTTTTTGTGGGGGTTTTCAGCCTAGTTACGGAGGGTTGAGCCATGTCCCGAAGGGCGGAGCCCAGTCATCAGCGGTTTGGAATCCACAGATGCTGAGGGCCCACAGTATACACGGCAATATTTCATTTTATAAAAGGGAGTTGAGCATCTGTGGATTTGGGTCTCTCTGTGTAAGTCCCGTGACCAATCCCCCATGGAACTCAAAAGTTATATGTGGATTTTTTACTGTGTGAGGTGTTAGCACCCCTAACTCCTGCATTGTTCAAAGGTCAACTGTAGTCGGCATAAAAAAACAAAGCCTGGAGCAACAGCAGTCCTTATCAGCTTTGGGGAACAAACTTTGCTTCCTGCCATATAGCTGCATCCAGCCCCTCTGTACCATGGGATGTGTAATGACATTCTAAATTTCCAGGAAGGTATACTGTGAACAACACTTGAATCTTTAAGAAATGATGATGGAATTAATATTCCTAGCAAATCCTTCTTTATATAAGAGAAACACAAAAATAATCTTAGACTTTAGAAATATAATTCTAAATACTGCCCAGAACTTTCAGCCATCTGCCAAATACAGACTATAAACAAATACGTTTTACCACTGTGAGCACAACTATGCACTCGTAGAAGTCCAAAGTCCTTTGAAAGCAGTATCATGCTTTATGCTTGGATTTTTAAAGAATATCCTAAATTATCTTGTTTCCAAATATTTGGGTGCAGATATTTTGTTTAAAAGTTTACTTTACCTGATTATAAATGAAATACATATACATGTTATACTCTGAAAATGTATTAAATTTTTTAACATCTCTGAAAGTCAGACCCAGAACAAATAGCATTACAATGAAATTTCTCTTTAGATTCTCATTGAATTGGGCTAGAAGAACCATATGTAAGTAATATCTCTAGCTAAATTGCAGGCTTCCTATAGCTTCTGTACTAGTATAACAATTTTCTTTTTTTAAATATGAATCATAATGGTTTCTCCACACTTACATTAATTTTTAATCACAGTCTCCTACACCACTGAATTCCCCACCACTGCTAATGGCCTTTCTTGTAATATTCATTCATTTAAAATATGTATGCTGATACCATATCTTCTTTTTCAAAGGAAACCTGTTTAAAGCCATAAGCAAAATAATAGTCGCATGGATGTTAGGCCACAGCAGGCTACCATGTGTTTGATCAGATCTTGCTACCAGAAAACCCTTATAATCTCAGTTGAAAAAAAATGGCTCCATTAGGATTTTTTAAAAAGCAGAATAATTCATGCCATATTTGTATATAGTCTTTAAAACTGAGTTTCATTTATAAAGACAATATTATTTAAAATAATTGAACTGGAAAAAATAGAGTGTAGTTTTTTTTTTTATTTTACATAGGGTCATGTCTAATGATAATTTTTAAAAAAATTAGGATTTCTAGTATTTTAATAAGGCATGTTTCTACAGCACATAGCTAAGAAAAAAAGCAAGCTATTTAATGAGATCTCCATTCACCCATTATGTAAAACCAACATAAAAATAAGGGGAGAATTTAAAAGACAGATTATGAGATTTTAGGGTACTATAATAGCTACCAAGTTAGGGGGCACTGAAAAGGTAAGTCCTAATAGTTTGGTTACATGTTAGTTAACTGATTCAAAAGGGAAAATGCAACTCTTTTCTTCACTAGGATCAGTTGCTTATTCTTCAGAAGTTTATGCTTCTAATTGTTATTACAAAATTAGTGTTAGACGATACCTTTTAGCTGACATTTTGCTCCACTGAATCCAGGACAGCATTTCCATTCCAATGAGGTAACAATTTTATGTTGCATCCTGTAGACAGGATTTGATATCCTCTGAGATCTAGAGAGGAGAGCAATTGCAGGAAATGGGTTATTTGCCTCACGTTCAATCATCACTTGGAGTAATTAATGTAAAGCGTTTGGGATGATTTCTGAAATATAATAAGCATTCAGTAAGCGTTATCGGTTGTTATTATTATCATTACTATGATTAGTATATTTATCGTTAATGTCATTGTCAAGATGAGATTTCTTTAAACACATTAAAAATGTGTTAAAGGTCATACTATTTGATATTTTAAATTTATGCCTCTCATTACATTTCTAAAGATACTATAGCTTTTCCTTTTATAATGCGTTTCACTAAACCAATGTTAAAAGTTATTTTTTTTTGTAGTTTACACTCTTTTTTTAAAATGTTGTTTTATTGCTTAAAGTATTACAAAGAGTATTACATATGTCTCCTTTTTTTCCCCAAAAGTTATTTTGATTCTCATTTTTCAATAGTCTATAGAGGCAATTTAGTTTTATTTCAATTCTCATTATTTCTTATATTGTTATAGTTAAAAGGATCCTTTTTACTCCTGATCAATAACAAACAACTTACAACAAATTGGATATTAGTAATCTAATTGAAATTATGATAGCCACTGTGGTTTTAGCCTGAACTTTCTCATTTCTCACATTTTAAAATCACACCATATATTATTTTGTTCATATAGTATTTCTCTGAGAGGGGTTGGGGAGAGAGGAAAAGGTCTAACATGATAAAATATTTCTGAGAAGGAAGCATGAAAGGGAATTCTAGAAACTATAACATTTCGAGAATCAATATAAATAGTGAATAATACACAATTGTAGGCTCAAGGTATGTAAATGCAAGTCATAAATACAATTTGGCCATATTGTTTTTATCCCCATGACTTCAGTATTTAGTTAATATTTATCAAATGGGTCTATGAAATGGACCTATATCATTTTGTTTAATTCTCATATAAGTTCTATAAGGAAAGTATTATTATCCCAATTTGCTAATGAAGAAGCTGTGGAACAGAGAGATGAAATAATTTGCTCGAAGTCCCATATCTAAAAGTAATCAAGCTGGGGTTTTCACCCATGCTGTGCGGGTTAGCCTCCCTGGTATGATCTAGTGTTTGTCATATACAACTACTTGGAAATACTGTAGTCACTTTCATAAATAAACCCTTTATTTACTATGTGGAGGAAATACATTATAATGGACTGGGCTTTGCTTTGGGAGACTTGGATTTTAGTTTCTGCTGCAACAATGGGTAATTCAAAATGTATGAGGTTATTCCTCAATTTTCAGATGACCTCTAAGACTCATTTTATCTCTAAATGCAGGCTAATCATATATTTCTGCTCATTTCAGTAAATTATATTCAGTAAATAACTTTGTCCAGTGAAATATCATCTCCAGTCCAGAAGCTAAAGCTAAATAGGAAGTAAGGCAGGTGGGAAAAGGACTCCTTCGAGTTTATAAGGATGAACTCAAGCAGTTAGCTGCATTATTGTCAGAGCCAATGTTCCCTGCTTTGGCAAACTGGATTTCTGCTGTATGCTGCTCAGATGTAATGAACAAGAAGGTGACAAACATTGCATTGGTACTGAAATAGTGAATAAATGGAGAGATCCATTCAAAGGTAGAGAAAGGTAAGAGATGAAAATAAAGATACATATTCCTGGTTTATTTAAAAAGCTCACCTTGAACTCAGAAGGGCAGGATGATACATGTTTCTGTGGTAACATTTTCATTACTAAAGAATTAACCAGGCATTCTTTGTACCTCATGTCGACAAGGAAAGTGTCACAAAGGGAGTAGATGCTGAAAGCAGAACTGGAGCTCAGCTCTCCCAAATCCCTAAGATGTACTTAGCTCTCTGGACCATGAACTGTAGCTATTCCTCAGGGACTGAGCAACACCTTGATTTTATGTATTCTTACTGCACACTGTTCCAGATTGCCGATGTGTCAGATTCATTGCCTGAGTTATTCGTATGACAATTTGCATAACATTAGCCATCATGACCTGAATAACAATTTTAGCTTTTATTGCACATTCTTCTGAAATACCCCCAGCTAAGCTATTGTGACTGTATGAATTCAGAGAATTTATCAGTTACTCAGCCCCACATATTAGAACAATTACATGGGTTTTTAAAAAAAATGAAAACTAAATAACATGTGTCATTAAAATAGACACAAAAAGAAAGGCCCCACGGAGCTGCTTTACTATGCATAACTGCAATTGGTGGCCTGCCACACTGTGGACTTCTCTCTAACCTATAATGAAAGGGAAATTATCAATAAACCTCTAAAGCTGTGTGTGAATTTCATAAGGAAATGAAGGCTAGGATTGTTGATAAGGTTACAGAATAAACATAATAACAGTAGTAAAAAAAGAAACAAGCATGAGAGTGAACATTTATTAAAGATATTAGTATAAGGATAGCCCTGCATTATCTCACATATTATAAAAACACTCATTTAGGCAAGTATTAGTAGTATCTGCATTTTACTTATCCATGATCATACATATAGTTTAATGTGATGACCCTACTCTATATATGTATTTGAGATGATTAACTTTCTCCATATATATGCCAGGCCATACACAATTTTGATGCAAGAAATTACTATTTTCAAGAACCATGACATACCTCTGGGGACAGAGCCCACTGTTCCAGCCACAAGGCCTTCTCCCACTCGGAACGTGAGTGACTTGGTTGTCCAGTACCACTGTGGGAGACAATCTGGTGTGCACATAAGCACACCAATTCCTAAGGAAGAGATCATTTTTGTTAGGAAAAATCACTGTCAAAGAATTCCTTTTATCAAAATTATTTTCATGGAATTATATCTATTTCTGTGCTAGTACAGAAGATCAGATACCTTGAAATATTGATGTCTAGCTTTAAAGTATCTAGAGAGGATAGAAACTACATTTGTTACTGCATTGCTGTACTCGTGGGAAGTAAAGAAACACTGTAAGATCAAAGTAAATTAAGCATAAATCAGAAGTAAAACCAAAACCTGTGTTGTTTGGCTGTAAGCTAAGTCAAAATCCAAGATTGCTCTTATGGCAAGTACCAATATTAGGACCAAGATTGGAGATCCAGATCTAAGTTCATTACCTCTATATCATAATGTGCAGTAAGACAGAAGTAAAGAAATAAATGGTGTAAGGATCAAAAAGAGGAAAAAATAACTCTTTTGAGCTGCAGATGATATGGCTATGAATAAAGAAAAAATGAAATAGTCTAGATGCAAATGATTACAATTAATAAGAGAGTTCAGCAATGTGGGTAAGATCAACATAAACATTTTTATAATTAATGAAAAGTTTAGCCACATCTTTAAGATCAGTTACAGTTCAATGTACCAACAACAAATTTTTAAAAATACTGTATGCATTAGCAAAAATAATATTACCTTGTTATATCCAACAAAAAATGTGATATTTAATATATGAATATTGTAAGCTTTATTGAAAAGCCTGAAAAAAAGTCCAGTACCTTATGTTCATTGACGGGAAGAGCCAATGTAAAGATATCAATTCTCATCAATTTACTCTATAGAATCAATGCATTTTTAATCAAACCTTAGTTTGATACAAGTAAATAAGCTTGTTATATAATTTCTTATGAAATAAACTAAAAACATAAATTCCAGATATTTCTGGTTATGGCCACAACAAAAGCACCAGATTTACCTTGGTAAAAACTATAAAGCTGGACAAGGTATCTATACTAATAAAAGGGTAATATGCTAATTAGACCGGACATCTTCCAGACATCCTTCCAGACAAGGCCACAGCAGCTGCAAGGACCAAGGGCCTGCAGCCACAGAGGCTGTGAGGGCCAGTCCAGCACCACGGTCCCTTTTGCAGAGGCCATGGGAAAAGGCATCACAGAAGGCAGAAGGAAGAAGGAAGAAGGGAGAAGGGAGAAGGGAGAAGGGAGAAGGAAGGGAGAAGGACAGCACCGAGGGAGAAGGGAGAAGGTGGCAGTTAGGCAGTTAGGGTGATTAGGCCAGGAGGGGAGACCAGTTAGGCGGTTAGGGGGATCAGGCCAGTAGGGGAGACCAGTTAGGCAGTTAGGGGGATCAGGCTGGCAGGGGAGAGCAGTTAGGGGCATCGGGCAGGCAGGCAGGTGAGCAGTTAGGAGCCAGTGGTTCCAGATTGCAAGAGGGATTCCAGATTGGAGAGGGTGCAGGCCAGGCTGAGGGCCCACCCCCCCCCATGCACAAATTTTATGCACCAGGCCTCTAGTATCTATATATAGAAAAACCTAAGGGACCGGCCAACCATTTGACCGGTAGCTATGACATGCACTGACCACCAGGGGGCAGACGCTTAACGCACAGGCATGGAAACATGGAGCAGACTGATGAATCTCACAGGGAAGGGGGTGGGGGGAGGGCGGGAAGAGATTAACCAAAGATCCTATATGCGTACTAGAGGCCCGGAGCATGGATTCGTGCACTGGTCGGGTCCCTCGGACTGGCCTGCAGGGATCAGGCTGAAACTGGCAGTCCAACATCCCCTGAGGGGTCCCAGATTGCAAGAGGGCACAGACAGTGCCTCTAGTATAACAATATTTTTCAGGTGTTGGACAAAGACAACACAGCAATAGAATTCTTGAGAGAAAGGGACACACATGCATGATTTAAACTCCATATTTGATCTAATTTTCTGCCTGGGAACAGTTTTTAAATTGCATCTTTGGGTAGACCCTAAAAGAAAGATAATACTGGGTGAAGAAAACAGAGCTCTGAGTGTGGGGCTGCTGAGGAGGTTAGAATATGTGGGAAAAGTTAAATAAAACATGGGACAGGTCATTTTAAAGGTCAACCTTGGGGTACTCTTGCATCTTGGGCTGAATACCACGCTGTGCTTGAAAAGAGTAGGAAAAGAGGGAGAAGCCTTATTCCTGGTTGCGATAGATAGATGATAGATAGATAGATAGATAGATAGATAGATAGATAGATAGATAGATAGATTGTTTGTGAGAATAAATAACAGGGTCACTGGCTATTAAAATTCTAAGTAGTAAAACAATCTCATGACAAATAGCTGAGTAGGCAAAAAAGCATAGCAGCAGATTGCTCATGACCTGGCAATCTCTGGTCTGGTATAAAATGGAAGAATTATCCATAGAACCCCTGGTGTGACTTGTAATTAGGTTTATGCTATGATGTTAAAAATGGAAATACAATTTTAAAGTCAAATTATCAAGAAATATGTTTAAAAATAGAAAATTAAGCATGGTAAAATGGTGACAGGCAGAATAAGATAAATGTGATGATCCCAGACAAGCATTTTGCTTAAATCTAGAAATCCTTTGTATTTTTCCAATCGGATTATGTGCATGGAGAGCAGGTACTTTGAAGTGGTCAGCTTTCCATGGGGTGGTACCCCTGCAAGCAGCAGACTGCATCTGGGATTCTCTTTATGGGCAATAACACCATTGCTATTGTGAAGCAACATGTACTAAAAAAAAGCTTGTATTGATTCTTTGATTTTTCCAAGTTAATAGGTAAAAGGTCTTTTTTT
>NW_005370887.1:640692-681761 GCF_000412655.1 Myotis brandtii | reverse complement strand
GGATCTCTCTTGTGAACAAAGAAGAATAAAGAAAAGCTCTCTTCCTCCATGAGGAGCCTAGATTCCCCATCCAGGGCCTCCTGCTAATTCCATGCCTCACCCTGAAATCGGGGAGGCCTGAGCCCTTGGGATGATCACCACCCCTCTGGGCATGATCTGAGGCATTCTCAGCTTCCGAGTATCTTAATCTATTCCATATTCCAAGAGGCTCTCTGAAGGGAAAGGTAATCATTCTCACACAAACAGTCACTCCACATTTTCTTTCCCACTCACATCCGCTTGGAATTGAGAGCAAGCGGGGAATGGAGTTCTGCCCTCCCTGATGGTGCATGGCTCTTTGGCCTTTGCTTAATCGAGGCATTGCTATGGCAGTAAGCCATGTACAAAGTTGCCTGCCCAGAAAAAAGCCGGGAGCCATGGAATTGCCTTTTCCCAGCTTAAAATGAGTTATCTGATCAAAGCCATGCCAGAGGTGGTAAGGAAATAGAAAGAGCAAGGAGGAGTGAACACCCTTAAATATGAACAATTATTGAGAAGCCTTCATGGAGAGAAACACAATTAAATGATTTTGTAACATTCCCCTAATTACAATTTTGTATCATTTAATTCAAAACTATATTAGCTTCCTCCAATGAGGAAGCTGGAATTAAATGTAGACAACCCATTTGAGAAATTTCCAAGGCATACGATAAAGCAAGTACTATTCCTACCACTCTTAGCCATTTGCCTGACTTCTCAAACCTAGATTTCTTTACTCTGCCATATCCAATTTAACAGGAAGTACTTACTCTGCTTCTAGAATATCTCCCAAATCCAGCCCCTGCTCACCTGCTTCACCACCTTTTTTTTTAATTCAAGACACTATTATTTCTTAGTTGTGATATTACAATTTTTGGTCAAGAAGGTTTTCTGCCTCATCTGCCCCTTAGCTCATTTTCCACACCACAACTGGAGAGCACTTGAATACCAAAATTACTTTCCAAAGGCTTCCCATTGTCCTTTAAGTGAAATCTAAGCTTTTCATCTATCCTGCATAAGTTTCCTTCAGCTGTCCCCTTCCCCCATATGTACCTTCACACCCTCACACTCTTGCTCCCTGTGTTTCAGCCATTACCAGCCTCCCTTGCTGTCCTTCCATGACACCAGGCTCTTTCCCATTGTCTTAGATTGGGTTTCCTAGAAGCAGAGCCTTTGATGGAGATTCTTGTGCCTGTGGTTAATTGAGGGAAGGATCTCAGAACCAAACTGGAAAAGAGTAAGGGAAGCAGAACAGGAAATGGGGAAAAGCCAAGCAAAGATGTGGTCTCCACTGGAGGCTAACTTTGATGATCCCATGACTCCGCATGAGGCAAGGGGCCAGCATCTTGTACCACACTATCAATCAGCCATTGGCTGTGGTCAACCCACAGGGGTGGACATAATGTCAGCCATTCTCCTTCAGCTGAGGGCAACTGCAGTTGTGAGCAGAAAGCAGCCAACATTTATAGCAGCTAGGGAATTTGTACATTGGCCCAGGGAAGGCAATGTAGGCAGGGCATCACCAGTTTTACTGGACCCACCTTAAGAACTTGTTTTAGATATTGCTACTGCCTGAAACAGTCTCCTTCCAGATCTTCAGTGTCTAGCTTCTTGTCATCACTGGCACCTCAGTTCAAGTGTCACCTGGTCTGAGTGGCCATGCCTGGCCATTGAGCTGAAGTAGACACACTGCCCTCTCACTTAGTTAATCTTATTATTCTATAACATTCATTTTTAACCTCTGAAATATTTCCTATTTAATGTTTACTTATATGTTTATTGGCTGTCTCACCTACTGTAATATAAAGTCTGTCAGAGCAGGGACCCAGGCTGTCACCTATCTAGTGGTAAAGTCAAAAGATTCTGGAGTCAGACATCCTGGCTCAAGTTCTGACTCCACCATTTACTAACTATGTAAGCTTGAGCAAGGTAACTTCTAATAGTGCCAGAGTAATAGGTTATTGGTTGGATTTAATGAGTTGATGCAAGTACTTAGAATAGTGTCTGATACATGTTAATCATTCAATGAATGCTAACCTAGAAGATGATTGATGAGTGAATGAATGAATGAATGAAAACATCCCTTGCCAATTCAAGCTACCACCTTGCTTTGCTTATAAAATGTGCATCAAAGGCCATGAGCATTGCTCTGATTTTCACCCCGTAAAACTACACAAATTCTTATTCTCTTTCTCAGCCATCAGTAGGCATCCAAAATACTTAAATTATTTTTTCCCATGATGCTCAAAACAAGCCAATACTCCCATTTTGACTGCACTCATTGCAAATCTATAGATTTAAAGATTCAATTTCCTGGGCCTCAGCATGCTAAATCTTGAAGGCAAGGCCCTCATCCCCCAACCATAAGCAGTCACTGTTCCAACAACTCTTGCCCATTGTTACCCTCAGGCCAACCCTGCCATGTGATTAAATAAACTGACTGCATCAAGAGGAAAGGAAGCTTTCAGTAAACTTCAGCCACCAAATGAGTTGTGGTTTTGTCTGTGGCCTGGATGAAATGGGTAAAGGAGCAATTAGTTCAAGTCTCCTCTGAAAGAGAGGTTTTATGGGAAGTAGGAAACAGAGGCAGTCATTAACCAAATATAAACTGACCACTTTCTGTAAGCAGGCACTGCAGGGAACATAAAGATGAGCGATGAAGAAGAATTAAAGACCCCAGTCAAACAGCATTTGCATTTGACCCGGGGGGAGGGGCATTTTATTCACCTAATATTTTTAAAGGAGGCTATTGTATTTGTTTGGATTTTTAAGAGTCTGGCAAGACATTTAGGATTTATGTAAAGATACAAAGAACCAGTTTAAGCTACTAAACTGTTATGGGGAAACTGGATGATGTGTTTGTCCCTGAGGGAGGAGGAGGAGAGCAATGCAAAAGGTCCAGGGCATACATCCACCTTTCAGTGACAATTTCAGTGGCCCTGTTTTCAAACATAGCCTAGGATCTTCATCATATGCCCAAATTTAAGACAGTGAACTATTATAAGCCATGGCTGAAGTCCCTCTTTCATATATAGAGAAACAGTAGCAGTGACAGTAGCTAAGATTTATACAGGTTTATATGGTATATACTTTGTGCCAGGAACCACTTTAAGTATTTTCTCTACTTCTCATTTATATATTTATGGATATTACTCAGCAATAAAAAAGAGTGAAATGTTGACATTTGCGACAACATGGATGAAACTTGAGAGGAATAATGCTAAGTGAAATAAGTCAAAGGAAAATAAGAAAAAAACAAATACTGAATGATTTTACTCATATGTTGTATATAAAAAAATGAATAAAGAAAAAGAGACAGACCAACAGATACAGAGAACAAGCCAGTGGTTGTCAAAGTGTGTGGGGAAAGATGGGTAAAAATGATAGATAGATGATAGATAGATAGATGATAGATAGATAGATAGATAGATAGATAGATAGATCGATAGATAGATAGATCGTTTATGAGAATAAATAACAGGGTTACCAGCTATTAAAATTCTAAGTAGTAAAACAATCTCATGACTAAAATAACTGAGTAGGCAAAAAGCATAGCAGCAGATTGCTCATGACCCGGCAATCTCTGGTCTGGTGTAAAATGGAAGAATTATCCATAGAACCCCTGGTGTGACTTGTAATTAGGTTTATGCTATGATGTTAAAAATGGAAATACAATTTTAAAGTCAAATTATCAAGAAATATGTTTAAAAATAGAAAATTAAGCATGGTAAAATGGTGACAGGCAGAATAAGATAAATGTGATGATCCCAGACAAGCATTTTGCTTAAATCTAGAAATCCTTTGTATTTTTCCAATCGGATTATGTGCATGGAGAGCAGGTACTTTGAAGTGGTCAGCTTTCCATGGGGTGGTACCCCTGCAAGCAGCAGACTGCATCTGGGATTCTCTTTATGGGCAATAACACCATTGCTATTGTGAAGCAACATGTACTAAAAAAAAGCTTGTATTGATTCTTTGATTTTTCCAAGTTAATAGGTAAAAGGTCTTTTTTTCTAGGGAAAAGCAGACATCTTTGGTTATTTATGAACATGAGCCTACTTTGCAGAAATAGGAGGCAGAAAAAGGAGTCTAATCTTACTTATCCAATGTGAAGTCTTGTGGATAATGAACTAAGAGAAGCATTATAAATACACAATCTACTATATTTTTGATTGACACATTTTAGAAACCCCAAAATATGTTATATGTATAACATATTTTATAAGTAACCATTTTAAAATTATTTAGTACGACCTTTTACACAAATATGTTTTATTTTACTGAATTTTCTTTTTCTGTTTCTTTCCCCCACACTGTGAATTCAACATATTCAGGGACACTGCAAGCTGTTTGTGCTCCAGAAGATGGCAGGCTTTCCCAGTGTGCAGACCACGAAGCCTGGGCAAAGGCTGGCTAATCCTACACACAATCCTGTTGTTCCTGAAAATTGACTCTTAGCATTTTCTCTTAAATAACACATTTCAAAATAGTATTTTCTTATTAAAAAACAGGTGTGGAAATACAAAAAAAAATTCTCATTTAATCAACTGCACTAAATACTTGTTAAATTCTAGCACATATACTTAAATATTCAGTAGCAACTTACTGAGTAGAAATGTCAAAAGAATTTTTAAAAAAAGGAAACAATGAGGAAAATTGAGATACAGCTTATACTCTATTTAGTATTAGTTTTCACTGTTGGTAATAACAGGGTAGACATTTGTTATCCAAGGAAATAAAAAAATAATATTTAATATAATGGTATGGTTCTCTTTTTACAGCATGTGAGAATAATTCCCTTTGGATGCTAATAGGCTTGACAATAATTTTGCAAACTACACATGCTATAAATTGAATATTGTGTCCCTCCTCCCCCAAATTCATATGTTGAAATTCATAAGTGCCCAATATGATAGACTTAGAAGTGGGGGGTTGGAGATGATCAGGTCATGAGGCCACTCCCTCATGATGGGATTGATGCCCTTATAAAAGAGGCCCTAGAGATACCCCTCACTCTTCCACCATCGGAGGATACAAGGAAAAGCTTGGAACCTGGAAAAGGCTCTCACCCAATGATGCTGGCAACCTGGCCTCACACTTCCAGCTTCCAGAACCGTGAGAAATAAATGTCTGTTGTTCGTAAGCCACTGAGCGTGTTATTTTGTTACAGCAGCCTGAATGGACTAAGACAACAGATGAATTTTATTGATCAGATTTGTCATATCTACAGGTAGTCTAATAAAAGACTTGTAGAACTTATAATTTTTCATATTATACCAGAAGTCATAATTCATTTAACATAAGCCACTTACTTGTACATACAGCAAGTAAGTGTAGCTTGTATTAAAAAAAATAAATAAATGAAATTCTAAAAGAAGCCAAGTTATTAAACTCAGCAAATAAAATATTTATGTTGTTTCATATTTGACTTTTATTTTCCTTCTGGCCTTTCATTAACTCTTTACCATATTTATGACCATTCTGTATATAAAATAAAACAACCAATAAAAAAGTGGAAGACTCTCTGGGCTAGCCCTGGTTTTTGCCCCCTCTCTCTTGTCCCATTTATTAAAAAAAGAAAAAGAAAAAAATACACACAATAAAACCTTCACAATTGAGTGTGCATATTTCTATATTTCCCAAATTTACATCTCTAGCTGACCTCTCTTCTAAACTCCAAGTCCATCCACAATCCACAGAGTTCTTTTGAGTTCTTTCTATGTGCCTGGCACTGTTGTAAGCAGTGAATAGAATAGTAAATAAGAAAGGCAAGGTTCCTATTTTTATGGGATGTATGTTCTACTGTTAAAAGACATAAAATGCACAACTGTTTACATACGTAGACCCAAAAATTTTAAATAGCACTATGAAAAAAATAAGGGTGATAAAATAAGGATGGCAACTTTACACAGAATAGTCAGCAAGGTCTCTGAGGAGGGACATTAAAGTTGTAGTTTCATGAGGAAAAGAAGTCCTTCATTCTAAATACTGAAGGAAGAACAGTCTAGCAATAGTGAACAGAAAGTTTCCTTGAGATGCATGTTAATTTGACATGCTCAGCAACCAGAAAGAAGGCCAGTGTGGCTGGAGGAAGTGAAGTGGAGTGAGCATGGATCCTAATGGAAGATCTATATATATAAAAGCCTAAGCGACCGTTAGACCGAACTACTGGAACGACCCATTGACCAGTCGCTATGATGTGCACTGACCACCAGGAGGCAGACGCTCAATTCAGGAGCTGCCCCCTGGTTGTCAGTGCACTCCTACAGCCAACTTCCCATGGCCCCTCCCCGAAGCCGGCCAGGCTGGAGCAAGCAGGAGGCTTGGGTTGCCCCAGGCAATGGAGAAAGCTAAGCTTCCCACCTGACTTGGCCGGACCATTGGCCCCTGGTGCTAAACCTGCTTCTGGGTCGGGATTTTGTACATAGCAGAGCAGCTCCCTCACTGAGATCTATTGAAAGTCACAAGGGTTTGTCTCGCTCCCGTCCTCTCCCTTCTCCGGGGGCTGCCCACCATGGTGGCGGCACAGTGGCCAGGGAAGGAGGAGGGGGGAGGCAGGGAACCACATGGTGGTGGGGCGCCAACAGTGGCATTGGTGTCCAGCATCCGTTTCTTCTGCACCCATCGCCTCCTCTCCCATCGCAGCCCGGGCCTTCCGGCCTGGGCTGGGATAGGGAACTGGGGGTGGGTGGCGGTGGACGTAGCCCCTTTCCCAGGGAGGCTGAGAGCTGGCTCCCTCCTCGGGGCCAGCAGCCAACCTCCCATGGTCCCTCCCTCACCATGTCTGAATTCGTGTACTGGGCCTCTAGTGAGATCATAAAGATAGGCAAGCTCATGTCAAGTAATATCTGTGATCCCTGGTGAGAATTCAGCATTTTATTCTAAATGTAATGCAAAACTACTGAGTAATTTTGAGCATGTAAGCAAAATATAAAATTCACAGATTTTAAGATACACATCTTTGCAATCAAGAATATATTTTGAAATGAATGGTATCTTTCAGTCAGTATTGGTTGGACAGTTTCATTTATATTTTCATTTTAAATATGCAAAAAATTGACATATAGTAAAAAAATAATCCCTAAGTCTAAGAGATATGTAAATCTAAAAATTCTAAGAAATAATGCTGTCATACTTTCCTTTCTTGTTAGTATATCATGTAATAGGCCACAATAGATGAAGTCATATGTCCAATGAAATACACTAATAAAATGTTTTAAAAGTTTAAACACCTTAAATTTAAACAATGTCATGTCAAATCTATTCAATAAAAAGTTTTTAAAAATCTCTTACTTCTGTGGAGCATGGATTACAGAAGACAAGAGTGGAGATATGGACAAGTTAAATAATAGAGACTAGGAACAGGATGGTGTAGTGAAGGTGGAGAAAAGCTGAGGAATCTGGACTATATTGGAGGAGATACTAAGAAGATTATTATTTTCTTTGTTAAAGGCTAGAGGGAAAGAAAATGTCAAGAATATATCCAAGGGTCCAGCTGGCATGACTCAGTGGTTGAGCATTGACCTATGAATCAGGAAGTCATGGTTCAATTCCCGGTCAGGGCACATGCCTGGGTTGTGGACTTAATCCCCAGTGTGGGTGGGGTGTTTAGGAAGCAGCTGATCAAGGATTCTCTCTCATCATTGATGCTTCTATCTCTCCCTTTCCCTTCCTCTCTGAAGTCAATAAAAAATATATTAAAAAAATAACATATCCAAGGTTTCTAATTATGAAACTAGCCATCACTGAGACGGTGAAGATTTAAATTCAAGTATGTGTGTGCAGAGGCTGTAGTTGTGGGAGAAGTTAAGTAAGCAGTTGATGTGTACCAGTACCTCATTTCACCTATTATACTCTCAGGGAAGGCTTGCTCACCTCCCTTGCAGGCCATGCACCCTCCTGTATTTTCTCCTAAGCTTCATTCAGAATGCTTATCACCATTTTAATGCATTTTTTATTCAGTTTTTCCTTCTCATACCCTTCCCACTGGTCTGTAGAATCCATGAGAGCAGGACAATGGGAGTTTTTGTTCATTCTTTCACCTTCAGCACAAGCACCGTGCTGTGGACAGATCAAGTCCCCAGCAAGCACTTACACAATGTGTAAATGCATTAATCCTAATTTCTTCTTTTTATCCTGCCTATTTCAAAGTGCTTGGTCACTGACAAACATCCACTCTGCTAGACAGGAAACCACACACAGCTCTGATGTAGCCAGGAGTGACTAACTGCGTGCTAAGATGAGAGAGAGTGAACAATGTGAAAAAATATGCCAGAAAAAAAAAATCCTATAGACATACGTATTCCTTTTATTTGGAATCACTATAAAATTCCAAAAGCAGTAGGAAAAAATATGTTATTTTTTAAATCCCAAATTATTTCAAATTAGGGAATCACTATAAAATTCCAAAAGCAGTAGGAAAAAATGTTATTTTTTAAAATCCCAAATTATCTCAAATTAGCCCAAATCAACCAGGTTTTATTTGTACTTCTTCCACAACCTCTGTATTTCACATATGAAGAAACTGAGGTTCAGGGAGATCAACTGACTTGCTCAAAGTTATGAATCTAGATAGTATGGGAGCCAGGATTCCAACCCACGACTTCTTGGTTTGATCTTGATAACTGTATGTGTTCCACAGCACCAGGCTGTTTCAATTTTTAAAATCTGTTCACATCCCAACTATATTGACGTGTGTTTTTTCCTCTCATGTTGTGGGTGTAATTCTGAGCACAAACAACATACCCTTGAGTTGAATGAACTGAACTCACAGTCACTGTGGTGTTACATTCTTTGTTAGTAACTATCCCAAGTAAAAATACCTCTGTAAGTGACTTTGACAACTTCAATTAAAACAGAATTCTTGCATGTTGTTTGTTCATCCTTTCTCCATTAGATAAGGTAACACTTAATTGCATTGTCTAACTGAAATATGGTCCACTTTCACCTAAAATATAAATTTTTTTTCTAGGAGTGAGATAGTTGAACTGTTAGCTTGCAATCTTACAGACCTTATAGTTAGGGGGGAAAAGAAGAAAAGAATGTGTCTTACTTCCCTCTCGTTGTCTCAAAGCTTGACTGTTGATAGTTGGTTCTCTGGCTTTCACTGGTGTCACCTCTGCTGAGATATGTTTCCCGTGGGGATCGATTTCCCAGGCCACCAACTGAGTTGAGAGAAGTCACTTGATTCGACTTGCTGGCAAAGCTCTGAAGAAATTTCAGCGTGGAGTTGGAAAGGACCACTGACTCGGCTCCAGGACTGAACTTGCTGCTAGATTTGGTCAGCGGGGCCAGAGTTTGTAACTTCAGCACCCTTTCTTCCGGCTCCTCTGTGGATGTGAGGGCTGGGCGTCTCACACCCGCAGGAGCTGCACTGGTCTCCAAGGGAAGCAAGGCTGCTTTTAGGAGACCTTCTTCTGAGGTTCTTGTCTCAGGGACCATCTCAGCTGACATGATCTGAGTGGTTGGCAGCATTCGGTGACTTTGTAGTTTATTTAGAGGAACCGAAGCAGAGGTCATCTTCTCCTGGGAGTTTTCATCCTCAGGCGTAGTCCAAGTCTGCGTGGTGTGGTTAAGCCCAAAGCCCCCACTCCATATACTGGAAAGCAGGACAAATAGCCTTGCTCCCTTCATCTCAGTAGTTTGAAACAAGAAAGCTCATGTGAAACTGGGGAGTGAGTCCTTCTAGCCTTTTCAACGGCTGCTTCCACACTGCCTCCGCTAAGACAGGGCTTTGCCAATGTGAGATGTGCAAAGGAAACAGGTTTCTGTGTTTTGAAGTGGACTCAGGAAGTCTGATTTCCTGTTTCTGTAGGTTCAGTGTGATCTGTGACCTCTGGTAGGATGGATCTATGGAAGCGAGAAGGGTTTCTGACGAGGCTAAGGGCAAATGGGAAAACACAGGCAATTGTTACCAGGAAAACCAATGAGAAAAATATGAAGTAACTTGGCTTCCCGTAGGTACACCTGTGCTTCACATGATGCTCATTTTGAAGAGGAGCTTCATTTTGACAATGGGGAGCATGGAACCTGTTTGGATATACTGAATGAAAGAGGTTACCATTTTGTTCTACTACACAAGGACATTGAGAAAAAAAATTGTCACCCTTCTTTCCCACTGTGCCCCATCCAAAGAGCCACCTTTTATTCAAGTGCTTATACACATGCACACATATAAACAAAAACTCCTTTGAGCTGTGTCTCTGCCCTTTCACACATCACAGGCCAAATTAATGGGGGAAAAATTAAACCCATTTTTATAAATACACTTCATCTGTAGCATTATGTGAAGTTAATCTGAATTATAAGTAATAAAAAAAACATACAGGTATGTAAGGAGTTCACTTTAAATTTTGTTCTCAGAATGTTTACCAGAACTAATTAATTAATGAATTGAATAATCATAATTTTACTTACTCTATTTGCTAATTCTGATCATCTAGTGGTTGGGGGTAATTAGTATTTTACCACTAAGGAATGTATGAAGAAAATGTCAAGTCACATGAGAATACAATAAAATGAGATCATATATAATGCTTTTGTACTTTTTCTGTAGTACAAAAGTATACTAATTGTAAGAAATAGAGAACTAAATTGATCAAACGCTTTTCTATGACTATTTTTCTAGTAGATATGCTTTATGGGATTTGTGATCTCACCACTCTATCAAATCTCTGATTCTCAGACATCAATTAAGCTCTCTCATCCATAAAAAGTTCCACGGGAGACTTAGTATCTAAACTAATAAAAGAGAAACATGCAAATTGGTGTCACTCTGCTATGCCCACCAGCCAATCAGGATGTGTATGCAAATTAACCCAACAAAGATGGTGGTTAATTTGCATATGCAGGCGCAGAGCAAAGACTGAAGGCTCTGGCTGGAGTGAAGAGTGAAGACTGAAGACTGAAGACTGAAGACTGAAGAGGCTTGGCTTCTCTGCTCTGGCCAGACCAAAGGCCTGGGTCCCAGGTGCCGGAGGAAAACCGGTGCCGGCAGCCAGGGGAAGGAAGGCCTATTGCAGAATCTTCATGCAATGGGCTTCTAATATATAAATAACATTCATTCAATAATTACTCAAACCCTAAGTTGGCTTCAGCAAGGCACTTTCTTAGGTACTGAGATTATAAAGGAGAATAAGAATATTCTTGGCTTTTATTTGCTTATGTTCTATTATGTGTTATCTGAAAACTAGATCCATATGTAATTAATATTCCTGTAAACCTCTGTACCAAGCATTAGGCACTTGTTAAATGTTTAGTCATGTAATGTTTTGTTTCAGAATTAGAAAATGTTAAACCTAGTAACCTGTTTGGTTATGTATTATTACAGACATACTTTTGTTCCTAATCCTGGATACAGGACACCAGGATTAGCAACAAGGCCTTATTTTTTTCAATGAATTACTAACTACTTGGTCTTAGTACTTTTTCTCCTCCTTAGTCTTCGCCATTCATTTCTATGAGTAAATTTTTAACATATTAGAGAATATATAATATAAGGTTATTTAAACTAAAATACATTAATCAGCAGCAACTCCAATTGAATTTGATAGGGAGTACAAAATATCTAATTCTCAGATATACCACAGAAAAATCCCACAAACCTTGCATTTGTAAAAGAGCAAAAATGTCCAGCACAGATAATCCGAGCAGTATTTAGTTACTAAAAGCAGCAAAGAAACTGCATAATTTTCAAAGCACAAACATGGTCTTTAGTCCTAAGAAAAAAACATTCTAGATTCTTTATCTGAAAAGGACATAGGCAACTAACTGCCTTTAGCTTTGAGCAGAATAGTAATTGAGAAAAACCCAAGTAAATTTTTTTTATTTAATAGCATACAATTTTAAATCCATTTTCATAGTTAAATAGGCTATTCTGAAAGTGTAAGAAAAAGCTGGAATAATGGTGCACATATGTTTTGAAGAAAAAAAAATCTTGATCCTGCTCAGGACAAATGAACTTTAGTGGTAGAGGGTCCCTCATTGGATTTACAATTAATAACAAATAAATAGCTCTCTATTAATAAAAACTGAACTGATATGTGCATAAACTATGAAACTCATTATATTATATGCTATCAGCAGGTTTTTTCATTTTTCGTTGTATCATATTAGTAAACATAGGATGGAATATATATTGCAAAATGAGTTCTAAGTGATGAGATAAAAGGTTTATTTTCTTCCCTTATAATGCATATGAGTTAATAGGGTTGTAAAGACCTGGGGAGGGGGGCAGGGCAGGCTAGAAGGGATCAATTGGGGGAAAGGGGGACATTATGTATTACTTTCAACAATAAAGATTTAAAAACACACACACACACACACTGAACTGAGCTAAGTAATTTGCCTCTTGTAAGGTATTGACCAATAATGACTTTTAGTTATCCTTAATCCAGCTTACAAGGACCTTGTGATCAAAAGGTACCGTATGATCAATCCACTCAGCTCTGTTAGCTATAACTCCCCAGAAAATCCTCAGCTCATTTGATGGTTTTAGATGTATGGGTTATCCCTTAATTGAAGACACAAACTATTAGTACTTCAGATACTGTCAGAGGCCTAATCTTAAATTCTGCTTTCTGAAACTCATTAATGCTCATCAAATAACAATTAAGAAAAACCATATTCCTGGGATTACAGCCTGCAGAATGAATACTCAATCCATTCTTCTAGCGACTCTAAATACTACCCTTGGATTGAACTATAGCATCAGAGTTTTGTATACTTGCACTCTATCATTCTGCTATACACCCATTGCCCACTAGATGGTTTATATTTAATTATGTTTTAACCTATTGCCATTTAGTCACCTCTGGTTATTTTATAAAAAAGAAACTATGAAACTCATTATATTATATGCTATCAGCAGGTTTTTTCATTTTTCGTTGTATCATATTAGTAAACATAGGATGGAATATATATTGCAAAATGAGTTCTAAGTGATGAGATAAAAGGTTTATTTTCTTCCCTTATAATGCATATGAGTTAGTTTTCTAATCACAAGAAAAAACAAAAATGTTTATTCAGCAGACGCTGTGCCTGGTCCCTTTGATAAGGAAGATTCTTTGGCTAGGGGACCTTATCCACTGGCGCAGAGTGGGGAAGGGAACTTGTGGTTAAGGACATCTGAGGCTCTCTTATTTCACATGTCAAGGCAGTACATAATATTGCATCTTAGTTTTAGTCCTTTTACCACACAAAGGTTAGAAAGCTCTATTGTAAAGGATAAAGAACTCTCTGGAGCATTGCATTGCTCAGATCTCAAGTTTAATTAAAAGGTGAATCCTGATCATATTCTCAAAGTATTTAAAGACTGTGGTGAGTTAAAACTAATTAAGGCTGCAATAACTTGAGTTTCAATTAGACCTAGTTCAACTACAAATTGGGGTGGCTCCCCCCTGCACTGGAGGCCTGACAGGAAAAGGGGTATTCCTTTCTCTGAGGTAAAATATTATTTACTAAAGTTATTTTACTCATAATGCCTCTCATATAATAAAAAATTATGAGGCAAATGAATAATTTTTGTTTGTTTATTAATCTTCACCCAAGGATATTTTTCCACTGACTTTTAGAGAGAGTGGAAGGTACTTGGAGAGACACAGAGAGAGAAACATTGATGTGAGAGAGACAAATCCATTGGTTGCCTCCGCCCAAACTGGGGCCGGGGATTGAGCCTGCAACTGAAGTATGTGCCCTTGACCAGGAATCAAAGCCCTTACCCTTCAGTCCAAGGGCCAACGCTCTATCCAGCCAAAACAAATAAATTTTTAAAAATTTAACCCATAGTCAAGAATACATCAATTGAAAATATCCAGAAAAGGTCTCGATATTAGAAGTATCAGACAGGCAATTTAAAATAAGTATGATAGAATGGGGTGGAGAATGTGAGCTACATGTCTTGAATGCAAAGGAAATTTCAGTAGAGATAAAATTATAATAAAATATCAAATAGAACTACTAGAAATAAAACAATATCAGAAATAAAAATATATTTGATAAGCTTAATAGCACATAGGTAATATTTAAGAAAACACTATCAGTTAATATGAATTCAGGTCAAAAAGAAATTATCCAAATTGAAACAGAGAAGATAAATATATAGACTAAAGGAAAAGTGTCTGAGATTTGTGGGACACTTTCATATGGTTTAATATACATATAATTGGAGTAAACAAAGGAAAAAATAAAGGAGAAAATAAAGAGATTAGGACAAATAATAAAATTTAAAGATAATAGGTAAAATTTCCCCCAAATTGATGAAACACATAAAACCAAACACTCAATAAGTTCAGAAAACCCCAAGAAGAAAATTATACTTGGGTATATTGTAAGTGAAATCTTAAAACACAAAGAATAAAAAGAAATATTGAAACCACTCAAAAAAACAATCCATATTACATAAAGGGTATAACAATTATGACTGACTCTCCATTAAATACAATAAATAAAATAAAATAGTAAAATGATATCTTTGAAATACTTAAAGGAAAAAATAACCTGTTAATTTATAATGCTATATATAGTAAAAGTATCCTTTAAAGTAAAGGGGAAATCAAGACATCTTAAGGGGGAAAACCTGAAAGAATTTGTCTCCAGAAGACTCCCATGCCAATACATTTGACAATTTAAACAAACTTGATATATTCTTTTTTTAAAACTAACTAAAACTGATAGAAAAAAGACATAAAAACATAAAACCCCATTCATCATAAAACTTTCCAACCAAGAAAGCTCCTGACCCAAGTGACTTTACTAGTAAATTTTATAAAGCATTTAAGGAAGAAATATCACAAGTCTTCATGAACTCTTTTCAAAAATAGAAGAGATAATATATCTTGACTCAATTTTTGAGGCCAGAAAAATACTAATAAAAAATATTACAAAACAAAATTCTTTCACAAAAACAAAACTGCAGGCTAATATCCATCATGGACATGACAACTAAATAACAGCCCTATGTAAACGGCTACTATTTCAGGACCACATGGGATTATTCCAAGAATTCAAGGTGTTTTTTTTCCATTCATAAATCAAGTTATGTAATTCACTATATTAGAAAAGAAAGAAAAAATGTATCTGTATATGTCTAGATACAGTAAAAGCATTTGGCAATAACAGTTTATATTAAAAAATCTATGTGTACAAGAAATAGAAAGGTGTCAACAAAAATCTACAGATTACATCGCTATTAATGATGAAACATCGAATGCTTTCCCATAATATAAAGAACAAGCAAACATGTTTGCTCTTACAACTTCTGCTCACTATTGGAAGACGTAGCTAGCAAAACAAGGCAAAAAAAAAGTAATAAAAAGCAGGGTGACTGGGAAGGAAAAAGTAAAACATTCTTATATAGAAATGACATACCAATGTACATAGAAATTCTATGTAATTCTCAAAAATTAAAAAAAAAATCCTACCAAATGCGAATTTAGCAAGTTCACAATACAA
This sequence comes from Myotis brandtii, assembly GCF_000412655.1. NCBI lineage: Eukaryota > Metazoa > Chordata > Mammalia > Chiroptera > Vespertilionidae > Myotis > Myotis brandtii. The sequence goes on along the minus strand of NW_005370887.1, from coordinate 666,293 downwards.
TGGATCTGATCATTCACCAAAATACAAAGTAATCTTTCTGAGAAGGTTATTTTTCTTAAGCAGCAGGAAATTGGTTAACATAATACCCTAATTTAAATAAATAGATTAAATTTAGAGATACCCTGGCTACTAACAAACCATCATTAGTAATAAATTTAGGAAATGACCAGATGTTGTAAGCAAGTGTTATAATCAAAACAAAAATAGCTCACAAAGCACATTATATCCATCTGGAGTGTTCTCAGTAATTGTGATGTATAACTTATACTCAGCGCCTTCATTAGTCTTATTATTACTGTTCAGTTCTCAAAAGCTAAATTATACGTTGAAAGGTAGCCCTATAGAAATGGAGTCAGTATACAACTTGCAACAATATAAGCTGAGTAAAAATATGAGTTGTAACACAGTGCTGATTGGCATAAGACATCACAAACACAAAACATCTGTAATTGATATTCCTGTCTTGGCACTTCATTAAACAAAGGCATGTAATTCATTCATACACATGTTAACATTCACGCAAAAATGAGAATACTTGCTTTTTCAGTTAGAAGAAACAATTTTAGCAACATAACTACACTCAACATTCTCAAATTGTGAAGATTTCATGTCATGTCTAGAAAACAGCCACATTCCCGTGAAGTCCTATAATACCTTAGAATAAGCAGTTCCTAAATTTAAAAACATGTTACAAATGCATTTGCTTCAAATTTAAAAATGAAATTTTAGTTTTGAAGGATGTATTTGGCAGACTGGAGTTTTAACTTAACTAGATCCATTCAAATAAAGTTAAGAAATTGCCTCCATTGGCAGTTACAGTCTGTTGCTTATTTTACTGTGTGCCAATCTATGTACCACTGGTTAAATTAAAAAAAAACAGTAAAGGAAATTATCCACTCAAAGCATTGCTATGACTATAAGCAGAGGAATTCTCAGATTTGCATTTCTCCAGAGCAGCCACACATGCCTTTCCCTCAGTTTATCAGTGCTTCTGCTCCCAAATCCCCATTTAATGCTCTCTCTCCTCAGTACATCTACCCTTCTCCAATAGGTCACAGACTTTTTCACATATTTTTATGGACCCTCCCTTCCCTCCTAACCCTTTATTCCTTTGGAAACTATAGTCAGCACAGTGTAGAAATAAGGCAGCATAGCAAATAGTACAGGTTTGAACCTTGAACCTGAGATCTTTTTTCTCATTCCTCTTCTGTCATGGACTACTGGTCTGACCTTGGACATATCCCTTGATCTCACCAAGCTTTAGTTACCTCTTCTGAATTCTTCTGATGATGATTATTTGAGTTGGTGCATATGAGACTGTCATAATGTAAAACAGTATATTGGTAAAAGTTGAGATATTATTATATCAAGAAGCCAGAGCTATACTTTATCTGTCCTATGCTTATCGTTTGCTTTATATTTTCTCTCCTCTTGGCAAAAGCCTGGACCCACCTATCTTTGAATTTCTTTTTACTATAAAACAGAATTATTTTTATGCTAAGCATTAGAAAGCCTTTTTGTGTGTGTCTCACCTATTATAAAAAAAATTTGTTGACAGATTATCAATTTTATGAGTTCTCCTTTCTTCTACCAATAGAAGGATAGGATAAAACAGATTTGCCTTGTCTTAATAATTATAATTATTAGCTCATCATGCATTAATTTTGTGCTAAGCATGTGTTAACTGGCATATAAAATGGTATTATTTTATGTAATTTCTCTAACAACTGGTAATATTGTGACTCATAATCCCCATTTTACCAAGAAATCTAGGGACTACCCAAAGTATGGCAACTGAAAAGTGATCAAACTGCCTGCCACTTGAACCCAGATCTGCTACCTCTGGGACTTAAAATAAACCCTGGTCAATCTGATCTCATGTTTTAATGTATATGTTTATTTTTGTTGACACATGAAGATAATTTCTGTTACATTATAAAACTGACAAATACATACATAGCAAATACATAGCCTAGTTTCAGATGAAAAGAAGTCCTATTTGCAAACGCATCAATGATCCCCCCTCCCCCCACCATGGTTTCTATACCCAGAGAAATCAGAATTTCTGTAAAATTAAAGCAGCAACATACTACATCCAAAAGGTTAACAGTTTCACAGTGTGAAGTCTGTTGATATAGTAGTGACTTAGCCTATCAAGTAAAGGAATAGCTGAATAATTGACTGTTCCATAAGTAGTAATAACATCATAACAGTTTTCAAATAAATGCTTTTCTTCAGGCTATTTTCATATGTATTGTTAAATTCTGCCAGATTTTCTGTACACATTGTTCTAATGGCTTATGCCAAGTGCCACACATTTTAAAGGAAAATTAATGCTTTAAAAAATTCATTGTATGTTCCACCAAGTACTAACACTGCTAGTACTCAAAATAGAGCTGTAGTCTCATTAGAAGCAACAATAACAAACTTCTATTAAAAAAGTATTTCAAGTAGAATGTTAATTTAAAAATATTTATAACTCTTACCTTAATATTCTTTGCCCATAGATGTAAACTAGATGATAGCATGTGGAAACCTCTGTGGGCCTCTCTTTAAACTGTCCCCAAACATTCACTTATTTTCAGAACCAGAGAAACAGGAGCTTAAGAGGGGCATGGGGGGAGGACCTTTTATTCGCTGCCATTATTCTCTCTGTGAATGCCTAGCAACAAAATCCCAGACCAAGAAACTAAGATGCCCGAGGGCGCTGACCCTCAGCGCCTTGTGTCCTTTTAGTGTTGCATATGATCCTAGAGCTCTTACTAAAAAGTGTTATCCAATCTGAAGGTTTAGTTGCCTCTGTGATTAGCATTCTGAATAATGTGAGGCTAAGAGTTTTCTCAAAAATGGCATTACATTTTGTTTATTAATAATGTTTAGTATTGAAAAGAGACATATTATACACCTTATATATAATATTTTGGCTTAATTCTACCCGATTTAGAAACGAGGGGGGAAAAAGAGCAAACTAGGGTAATCTGCTCTAGCTTTTAGATTTACACCATTCTTCAGCATTGGGTTGCATTCCTGAGAGCATTTCATAGTCAGCCACACCTCGCTGATAAAATCTACTCTCCATCTTTGCTAAGGCGTTCTACAGTTTCTTATGCAGCTCCTACATGTGGATGAAAAATGAGTTCTGGGAGTCTGCAGAACTTTTCTGGAGCATAGAGAAATTTCAGTCAGCTCACTGCCTTTGCACATAGCTTCTGCCTCTGGTTCAGCATGTGCCACATTTCTTCTGCTGAGTAAATAGATCTTCCTCTGCAGCCCTTTGCTCTGTTGACTCTTTAAGGCCCATGGCAACTCTTGCGCTTGATCGGTGGTCAATAAATAATATGTGGTTTTGCTGCTGTAGTGGAAGCTTTGACATAAATTTGAGTTCTTCCCGCAAATATTTTGTTCCCTGAGAACTTTTTCTCTCCCTGGTCAGCTGAGACTGCCCAAGGAAGTACAAGGAAGCACACTGCTCATTTTTGAAAAGCCGTCTCCAGATGTTATCACATTCAGATCTCTGTCTGAAACCCTTTTTAAAGTTTAGAGGCCTATGGGTGGAAGAGTTCTTGTATCTAAATTTCAGTGAGTTTTCAATGTTCTGTTTTTGAGAGACGCTAAAAAATTTATTTAAGTAAAAAAACACACCCCAAGGAAGTACAAGGAAGCACACTGCTCATTTTTGAAAAGCCGTCTCCAGATGTTATCACATTCAGATCTCTGTCTGAAACCCTTTTTAAAGTTTAGAGGCCTATGGGTGGAAGAGCTCTTGTATCTAAATTTCAGTGAGTTTTCAATGTTCTGTTTTTGAGAGACGCTAAAAAATTTATTTAAGTAAAAAAAAACAAAAACACAACAACTCAAACACAGGAAAGAAATGTACTTGCATCTTTCATTGCTCTTCCTCCTTCCTCCTGAATGGAGTATCTGGAGCTCTGACAACCACCTTGAATCATGACAATAACTCAGAATCAAAATTTGTGCAGAACAAAGCGTTAGTGTGGATTAGCATGGGTTCTGGACATTGTGATATATTGCACCAATGCTGGCTGCCCTGACCATGTCCAGGCTTCTCAGAATAAGAAAAAAGAATTAAACTTCTATCCATTACAAACCACAGTTAGTGGGGATTTCCAGTGATTGTCATTCAACTCAAATGCTGACTAGCATAGTAACTGACACAGAACTTCAAACATTGTACACTATCTTTGAAAACAATTTTGAAAGTTGAATCAATCAATCAGTAGACAATTATAGAAAAGTTACAATTTTTAGGCAAGTTTTTACTATGAGTATGACTTAAGAGATAATGGAAGAACAGAAAAAGGCAAAGATATTTCAACAATAGGACGACTTCTTGAATGGCATCTTAACAATTTATATTTGAAGGCAGGAAAAAAGTAATTGCAAATGTTATGCTTTAGTTTAAGTGACCTTGAACAAGACTAAAAAAAATATGTATCCTCCTTCCAAAGTTCCAATTTTCCTCTTTGTTTTTATCTTTACCATAGATATAATTTTATACCTTCTTAGATATATTTTATATGGTCTAAAAATAGGATGTTAAAGTGATTCAAATTCCAAAGGAATAAATCATGCTAAAGAGTTGACATTTCTCTCTGCATTTGGTGAGAATCAATTGGTTCTAGTGTGCTAATGAAATATAACTCAAATTTAACTTTTCATCTGACAATGTAAGAAAAGTAAAATTTGGTACTATAAAAGTGGTTTTATTTATATTGCAAATTTCATCATGACAAAATACATCATTTTTCAAGGAAAGAAAGAACAGTCCTGGTTGTTAACTCTGGAGTCAGTAAAATCTGGATTCAGATCCTGATTCTATCATTTATTTTCTGTATTATCTTAGGAAAGATTCTTCAGGTACCTATATCTCAGTTTCTTTATATCTTAAATGGAAAAGCACATAGTAGTGCTTCTTTTACATATCACAGCCTATAATAAATTAACTAGGATCTTTCAGTTTTTCCTAGTTCTTGACATCGTGCTACTTATTTTAAAAATAATACAGTTGGCATAACCCATCTTTACAACTTCATTTATGTCCTGAGGAGCTCAAACTCTCCTCTCCAGTAAGCCTACTCAACCCAGTATCATCCCATCTTTCACATATACCTCTGCTCCTACGTGACTCCAAAACACACAAAGATATAAAGGATGTATTTTTATTGTTGTTTATTAATTTGAAATCTCTCTCATTCTTAAAAAATTGAGATAGAATTTATGTTATAAAATTTATCCCTTTAAAGTCTACAATTCAGTGATCTTTATAATGTTCACAAGATTGTATAACTATCACCACTATCCAATTCCAGAATATTTTCATCATCCCCAAAAGAAACCCCATATCTATCAGCAGTCAGTTACTATTCTCCCCTCCCTTGAACCTGTAGCAACCACTAATCTACCTTCTGTCACTATGTATTGGTGATTTCTGAAAATTTCCCTAAACGGAATCACACAATATGTGGTCTTTTGTAACAGGCTTCTTTCACTTAGCATAATGTTTTCCAAGTTCATTTTCATTGTAGCATGCACTAGCACTTCATTCTTTTTATGGCTGAATAATATTTAATTGGATGTGTTATCACATTTTGTTTATTCATTCATCAGTTGATAGACAATTGATTGTTTCATCATTTTGCTATCTTATCTAATAAAAGAGAAATATGTAAATTGACCATCAGCCAATCAGGAGCTAGTATGCAAATTAACCCAACAAAGGTGGCAGCAGCCCCGCCCCCTGCCACTCTGGGCCTCTGGGCAGCACGCCTCCTCAGGGCCTCCCTGCTGCGCTCCACACCTGTCAACCATCCTTGCAGCCTCCCTGTGGCCCAGCCCCTGGCCTCAGAGGCAACCCTCTGGTGCCTGAGGTCATAGCTCCCGGTGTCTGGCGTCTCCCTCTACCCCACCCCTGCCCTGCTGCTCTGGTAAACAAAACCCTAGTGTTGGAGCAGCCCTGTGGGCTCAGACATGCACAGGAGCTCTCTCGGTGCACAGTTAGTGCACCCCAGTAAACAAAACCCTAGCATTGGAGCAGCCCTGTGGGCTCAGACATGTACGGGAGCTCTCTCGGTGCACAGTTAGTGAGCCCCGGGAGCCCCGGGACAGCCAAGGGGCAATGGTGGCAGCTGTGGCGGCAGCGGCAGGCAGCTCAGCTTTGTTTTGAATAGATGAAAGAGGCCACCTACACAGTAACCCAAATTATCAGATCTCCCTCCTCCCAATCTAGCCAAATTAAGAGGCGACAGGCGATGGGCATGGAGGGAGGGTGGGTGGGCAGGAGGCGAGGGTGGAGGAGGAAGAGGATGAGGAAGGGGGTCAGTTGCACCCCACTTTCACAATGAGAAAGTGAAATTCCCTAGCGCACCAAACCTCTCCAGTCCTCCCTGCCTCCGCCGCAGCTGCCACTACACAGGCTGCGGGAGCGAGCCCAGCATGTGCCAGCAGCCCGGGGAAGGAAGGCCTAATCTTGCATGAATCTTCATGCATTGGGCTTCTAGTTATTAATAATGCTACTAAGAGCATTTGTGTGGAAGTTTTGTGTAGACATATGTTGCAATTTACTTGGGAGTTGAATTACTGGGTCATAAAGTAACTCTACATTTCTCTTTTTAAGGAATTCTCACACTTTTTCAAAATGGTTACACTATTTTACATTCCTGCCAGCAAAGCACAATGGTTCCGTTTTCTTCCCACTCTCACCAATACCTTTTATTGTGTGCCTTTATGACCATAGCTATGCTAGTGGATGAGGAGCTTCATTGTTGTTGTTTTTTACCTGCTCTTAAACTTAGAATTGAACAGGAGTCAAGGAAAATATTTTTAATGGAATTGTTACTACATTACTCCAAAATTTTCTCTCTCTTCTGGGAATTTTCTTTCCCATTTTACTTGCCTTTCCAGAGTCTAGGAATTCTCCTCATTTCCTGTTTTTATAAAAGATAACTAATGATTATAGTTCACCGTTATATTTTCTGCCCTAATCTTTATGGCACATATTGTCTACACTGCATATTTATTTACTATTTTGCTTTATTACCTCTTAATATATACTCCTTATCTTCCCAACTCTATCTGTTTGTTGTTTGACCTATAGAACCATGTCTTACACTCATAAGCAACCCCCATAGCACTTAGCATGTTCCTGAATATGTATACTACGGCCTTTGGACATTCCTTTATATTACTTTAGATTGCATTATTAATTTGGAAATATCACATTTCCTTGCTCTTCTTTTGGCTTTCTTTCTTTCTACCTTATTTTCTAAATATTGTAAGTATTATTTTTAGTATCAAAAATTATATATTCTTAACCTAAAATATTCATGATCACATTTTTCATTCTATAGCCTCTTAGTATGTGAAAACAAAAAGGTTTTTAACAAGATAAAGTGAAATATTGCAACTAAATTGTTGAGCACTTTAATATTGTCTGTCTATTCTAAACCCAATTTTTAATACCTTGGTAGTTTACTACTAAACATCTGCTATTTGCTTTGTGTTCCAGTGAGCCATTGGGTAATTAGAGTTAAAACAAATAACATAAAAAATTTAAAAGTTGGCAAACTCACATATTCCTATTTTTAGGAAATTTGTGTGTCAATGTGAATATGGTAGAAAAATAAAAGCGTTTCCCTAAACTCCATGTTTTCAGGTATAACCCCTTTCCGTGTTCTTCTTTACAGAAAACCAGTGGACTATGTACTTCCCGTGACCACTTCCTCAGCCCCTAGTATCTCCATACCCTGAACCTTTAAGAAAAATTTTCATTGCTTCTTATTCCACTTGAATCAATCACTCTCAAGATCTCCTGGCCTAGATCCATAGTTACCTCTTTCTTGCCAAGTACTAATGATCAAATCCTCAGGCCTCATCTTATTCCAGTCATCAGTAGCATTTGACATAATCGATGACCTGCCTTTCTAGAAATACTTTCTTCACTCAGAATGTGGGTAGCAGGGTTTCCCTGCATTTTTACCTCATCTCATTGGCCATTCTTTCTCAGTCTTTCTTTTTTTGTTAATTCCTCTATTCACCTGAACCTATAAAGTTAGAATGTCCCATAACTTAGCAAGTGGCCCTCTTGCATTCCCTATCTCCTTTTAGTACCCAGAGGGTCATCTCGTATTTGAAGATTTTTAAATACCATTATGTACAGATGACTCCAGAATTTATATTGCTAACTCAATATTCTCTCTTGATTATCTAGAGCAGTGGTTTTCAACCTTCTGGCCCTTTAAATACAGTTCCTCATGTTGTGACCCAACCATAAAATTATTTTTGTTGCTACTTCATAACTGTAATGTTGCTACTGTTATGAATCGTAATGTAAATATCTGATATTCAGGATGGTCTTAGGTGACCCCTGTGAAAGGGTCGTTTGACTGCCAAAGGGGTCGCGACCCACAGGTTGAGAACCGCTGATCTAGAGCCATAGGTGTCTAATGTGTAAGTTCAAAGCTGAGCTTATTATTTCCAATCACCATATTAAAACAAGCCACAAACAAAAATCGCCTCTCCTCTAGTTGTCTCACCCATAGTAAACTACCACAATTCAATCAATTGCTTTCTCTCCCAATGCACATCCACTACATAAACAAATGGGACACCTCTCTTTACAAGATATTTCTGGATTCTAACCTATTTCTATGACCTCGATTTTTTCCAAATTAGTTTAATCCACTATCTTCTGTCTCCTGACTTTCACCAACACTCTGGTTTCTCTACAGTCAGCACTACACAGCAGTCAGAGTAAATTTTTGAAATGTAAGTCATATTATAAAGCTGCTTCTTAAAATTACCCAATGACTTCTCATTACACTCACTATAAAATCCAATTCTTGTTAATGATCTTTAGGGCTCCCCAATGACTCTCTGCCTGATCTCATTGTCTATTTTTGTCTACATGGCTTAGTCCTCTTAGCCATACAGATGTTCTTCCCACTCCAAAAATATTTCAAGCTAATTCCCACTTCAGGACTTTATATTTACTGGTTTCATTTCTGTTATTTTTGTCTCTTACATTTATGTCTTTTCTGACATATCACCTTTACCAAGTGTCCTTTTATGACCAACTTATTACATCTACCCCTGTGTATCAGTCACAGTTCTTAGTTGCAAACAATAGAACTCACAATGGGTAGTTTAAGAAAAGTATAAAAAATATCAAGTAACACATCATACCAACACTACCACTCATACCAATGAATCTGGGCCCCCCTTTATATCAATGTCTCGGGACTGAATACCAGAATTGGCCAGTACTATTCCTGAAAACCTAAACTGCTCTACCACCATGTTGGTCAAGACACTCAATGTCCTGAATGAAACAAATGTCACGATGTTCAATTCCATATTGAAATCTTATCCTAGTGTATGTGTTTTGTAGAAACCAAGGTATTGTCTGCATCCCAGATGAAAGGTGGCTGGGAAAGTAAGCTTTATATTTCCCAGTTTTGGAAAGGTCAAAAAATCATAATGTAGAAAATTACCAAAACATAATGTGAGTGGCCAAAAATATTGGTGCATCCCAGATGAAAGGTGGCTGGGAAAGTAAGCTTTCTATTTCCCAGTTTTGGAAAGGTCAAAAATCATAATGTAGAAAATTATCAAAACATAATGTGAGTGGCCAAAAATATTGCTCAGCCTTAAATGACATGTTCATTAGACACTATTTTTATTTTTTCTTGTACTATCATTCTCTATTGTTGTAGGATATACTTATTTATTAGCAGGTTATCTCCACATTAAATATACTAGTAAGCTCCCTGAGAGAAAAAAAATTTTTGTACTTGTAGCACTGTGCATTCAAGCCTTAATATGACATTATATGATTCTGTTGGCACATAGACAGACATACTAATACTTTTCAACTTGGAGTTGACCATCATAAAGACTATCTTTCATTTAAGACACTGAGTTTCTTGGAAAATAGAAGTTTCTGTGTCTTCAGGAGCAATAAGAGCCAAGTATCTGACATCCAAGTTAATCTAATTTTTCAATCTTCCATTGCCTCATTGTAAAATGCAGATTACAATAGTACCTGCTACACAGGATCATTGTAGAGTGTAAATGAAATAACCTAGGATTAGCAAAAGGCTTTCCATCTAGAAAATGATAGATAAAAATAAAAGTTATTACCAACAATATCTATTTTATCTCTTGTATATAACTAAGCAAAGTATCCATTGTGGGGGGGCAGGCAGGGGGGATCTAACTGTCCTTTTGAAATATAAATCCTTGAGAGAATACATTAACTTATTTTTGTATTTAACACATAAGCTAGTTGAAAGCAAATTTTATTTCTATGAAATAATCCATAGAACATTTTTACCAGAAAGAATTCACGGACTACACTCAGCTGCTGGAAATAAAAAAATTATGAAACTACCAAAAATAATTAAGATAAAAACATACATATAATTAAAGTTTATCCATGAAAGTGGAAAATCATACATTATTTCACATGTAAAGCATAAGTGTGAAGGTGGAAAAACAATTCTAGCTGTAGGAAGTTAATGTTATAATAGCCAATGTCTGTAAGAGATCAATCAACCTACAGGATAAAAATTTTACATGGTGACTTGAAAATCTTAGAATTTTTAAATCCCTTCTCTTTCAAACTTGAAGGACATAGATAAATTTACCATCATTCAGCATATAATTGTTGGAAAGGAAGAGAGAATGATTAATTAAGGTTGAGTCTCCTTTGTTCAGTTCAGGTTCAGTAACATGCACTGGAAAATGACACGAAATCATATTTTTCTGATATTTGATAAATGGGGTCATCAACATCAAATAATTTTCTTCACTCTCTGCACCATGCGGTTTGCTATTGAAGAGAATTTAATAACGGAAGGCCAATCTCAGCACATACATGAAGATAAAAAACATATGCTATCATTGATTTTTGAGGTAAAATAAAAGGAGAGAAAATTTAATTTTTATAAAAACTCATGTATAACCTTTAGGAAAATATAGGAGGGGAAAATTGAAGGCTATGTACAAATCCTAACAGATTTTATTGCTAAGTCTCCATGTGTCCTAAATCAAATAGCTGCTTTGTAAATGTGTGACAATAATGTTTGACCTAAAATCTAATAATTTTAATATGTGATCAAAATGGGTATTTTAAAGAATGTTGGTCTCCACTTATCCCTGCTGGGAGCATTTTCTTTGTTATCACCTGGGCTGATTTTCCTCTTTTCTTTTCTCTAGTTATTTCATGTAAAATGGAAAGGTATATAATTTTTTATGTATGCAAGTTAAGCCCTCTCTGATTTAAAAAAAAAATAATGAAACAACAGACCTATGATTTAGATGATAGTATAACAAGTAGTTGTATTAGTAATAACAATAATAAAAATAGTATCAATGTATTATTTTTTAGCATCTTCACTTGAAATCACATATAGTGTAGAATTTAGGATGCTTATAGTTATAATTAACCTTTTGATTCCCTCTCTAATTCAGGCCTCAAGAATATTAAAATATTTTAAATTAAGATAGATTCAGGGCAAGACTATATGAACAGTAAAATTGCCATTACTCTTTAAGAAGACTGTTGAGTTTGGATATTGATTCAAACAAACCAATTGCAAAACATTTTGAAAAATCAGGAAATTTTGGTTATGGATTGGGTGTCAGATAAACAGGAATAATCTGATATGGGTTTCATGTGATAATGGTTTTGTAGTTACATAAGAATATGGCTTTATTTGTAGAGATACAGACTAAAGCATAGGGGTGCAATAAGTAGGTCTGGAATTTTGCTTAAAAATATTTCAGCAAAGGAAAAAAGATATAAAAACAATTTTGTCAAAATTTAATACTTTCACTTGAGTATTGGGTATATTGAAGTTAATTTTATTATTTCCCTCTTTCTAATGCAGTTTTTAAAGGACTTAGTGCAAAAACAATGAAAACTCATTGCTTATGAGTTCTTTACAATATACAGATCATGTATCATAGAAATGTACACTTGAAACCTATATGACACTGGGAACCATGTCATCCCAATAAATATACTAAAAATAAAATAAATGCATCAAAAACAAATATGCCCCAACAACATCTGATCACATCTCTCTCCCTCGCTCACTGGGTGCTACACTCGCTTTGGATGCTATGATCTCAAGGCCTCTGCACAGACTGTTTCTTCTGCCAGGACCACAATTCCCCGGGTAGCCACACAGCTTGCTCCTTCAGGTCCTTCCTTAATTGTCGCATCACTGAGGTATCCCCTGACTATTTTATTTTTAGTTAGTTAGTTTTGTTATTATTTTCAAATTGAAGTATCATTGCAACAAACATTGTAAGGTATTTAAAATATACAATGTGCTATTTTAATATATGTATACATTGTGAAAGGATTAGCCCCACTGAGTTAATTAACACATCCATCACCTCACATATTTACCTTTTGTGTTGTGTGTGAGTGATAGAGAGAGAACGTGTAACTTTCTGCTCTCTCAGCAAATTTGAATTATACAATACAGTGTGAATCAATAAAGGTATACTTTTATGCCTTTTGACTGCATTTATAAAATTAATTACATAGAGTGTTTCCAGAAAGGGGCCCTGGCCTGGGCGGGTCTGCCTAGGGTCGGCTGGTAGTGTGTGGGTTCTTGACTTGGTGCAGGAAAAATTTCACAGCTCGAGTCTAGATGACTATGAGGGAACATTTATTAAAACTGGGCACATAAAACAAGAAAGGGCTTAGCATAGGAGAAGTAACAGGAAAGCCTAGGCTGGGCTGGCCTAGCTCTCTGGAAGTCAGAGAAAGGGGAGCCTTGGGATCAGGTTCAGGAGGTTAACGTGGGTGAGCGGCTGCTGCCCATTCCTCTCCTGGTTGCAAGTCTCCTGAGGTCCTTTAGGGTTGAGCAGATTCATGCCTGTGGGGGATGAGTGGGAAAAGGGGATGGTGGAGGCTGCTCACTGGGTCCTTTGTCTTGAAGCTTTATCTCTTTCTCTCCAGCAGGAATCTTAAGGGAGGTCTCAGAGGTCAGTTTTAGCAGAATATTCATCAGTTTTCTAGGTGTGTGCCTCCAGAGCCTGGTCTCCACCGATTGGTCAGTGTTAGGGCAAGGGGGTTATTAATCATTGTAACTGGTCCTGGTGTCACCCACCTGGTTTTGCTGCTTTTCTGGGTTTGGAGCTGAAATTCAACTGAGGCCTTGATGTTATTTCTAGAGAGGTGACCTTCTGTATGTGTCGTAAATTTATCTGCCAGTTTGTTCAGCTCTCTGACGAATACAGTTAAAAGTATGCAATATCTTTGTCTACTCAGTCTATCTCCTGTGTCATTTCAGGGTCACTTTTAGTTGATTAATTTTTCTCCTCATTATGGGTTGTATTTTTCTTTTATGTTTTCATGCTTAGTAAATTTCAATAGAATGCCATACATTGTGAATCTTTCTTTGTTGAGTGCTGGATATTTTTGTGCTCCTTTAAACATTCTTCAGTGTTGTTCTGGGATACATTTAAGTTCCTGGGAAACCGTGTGGTCATTTCAGTTCTTGCTTCTAATCTTTGTTAGGCAGAACCAGTGAACCATTTAGTTAAGGGCTACTTTGTGTTGCCTACTGAGGCAAGACAATTTCTAGTACTCTTGTCATGTGAAGTATGTGGTTTTCCATTCTGAGTATGAAGAGTAAGCACTAATCCTGGCCCGATGTGATCTGAGGAGTTTGCTCCCTCCAAGTCTTCTGCATGGTTCTTTCCCACTCCTCCCATTGTTTCCTCATCTGCATATGCTCAGCAGTCCTCACCTGAACACTGAGGATGGCCCTCTGCAGAACTCAGGAGTTTTCTCTCTGTGCAGCTCTCTCCTGTTTGTGTCTGCCCTGCAAGTTCTAGCCACCTTTGCTTCCCCAGTTTTCCAATTCCAGTTACTTAACTCAGAGAGAACCCTCTGCTCCCTATGCTATGGCCTGGACACTTTCTCTAGGTAGTAACCTGGAGCAGCCATAGAGCCCACCTCATTTATTTCTCATGTATGTAATCACTGTTGCCTGATATCCAACACCCAGAAAGTCACTTTTTCATATTTGTGCGTATTGTGTGTGTGTGTGTGTGTGTGTGTGTGTGTGTTATATCAAGCAAAAGGATAAAGCTACTCATCTTGGATGGAAGCAGAAGTCTGCTAATTCAGTTTCCTTTGGGGCTTATATCTGCTTGAGAGATGTAAGACTGAAGACTTGTTTAAACATTTGGATTCCTATAGACTGATTATTCAGGTTGCGCTTAAAATACTATGAAATCAATTCATTCTTGTATGTTATTATTAATGAGTCTCATATAGAGGTAAACATAAGACAAGAAGATAATCGTCATGAAATTTTTCCTTGTGTAAATTATCAGTAGTGCCAAGGATATGAATGCATTTCTTCATTATGGAAAAATAGGGGAATCTTTTATTTTTTTTATCATTTAAGAGTACTCTTAGAATAACTATAGAGAAGACTCTAGTTCTAAAAAGTAGTTTCAGAATTCCACTTGCAATGTTAATAACATTAGAAAAGACTGACTCATGCTATATTGAAATGACCTTCTGTGGAGTGTTAAACTACTTCTGTGAACAGCAGCATAAAGTGATTTGAAATGTAGCCCAGACTAATTATGTTTTTGTAACCTCACAAACGTAAATTATTCAGAACTTCCCTGGATTTCCTTTTATCTGTCGGTATATTAACAAATTTATTATACCAACGAATCTTTTGACAAACTGGGGAGAAGAAGGTGACAGAGATGAAGCAATAAATAATTTATATATAATTATGAAGTGGAAGGTTTAATATATTACTTTAGAATTTTGCTTTTCTTTAACCAAGAAATAAAGCTTATTCTAGAATTGTTTTATTTTTTAACATACTGAAATGAACTCAGGATTTTTAGCAACAAATAATTGCAGACAACACTCGTATATTATGTGATTATTTTTCCTCTTGAATAGCAAGATTTTATTAAATAAAAGTTAATTTTGCTATCATCAATACTTAAGATCTTTTGGCAAATTTTAAAAAAATATAGCAAATAAACAGATAATCAAATAAAGATATCCAAATAACTAAGAATATATATATATATATAATTATTTTATATAAAAAGCTCAAAAAATATTTTTAGTGAATCAATAAAGGTATACTTTTATGCCTTTTGACTGCATTTATAAAATTAATTACATAGAGTGTTTCCAGAAAGGGGCCCTGGCCTGGGCGGGTCTGCCTAGGGTCGGCTGGTAGTGTGTGGGTTCTTGACTTGGTGCAGGAAAAATTTCACAGCTCGAGTCTAGATGACTATGAGGGAACATTTATTAAAACTGGGCACATAAAACAAGAAAGGGCTTAGCATAGGAGAAGTAACAGGAAAGCCTAGGCTGGGCTGGCCTAGCTCTCTGGAAGTCAGAGAAAGGGGAGCCTTGGGATCAGGTTCAGGAGGTTAACGTGGGTGAGCGGCTGCTGCCCATTCCTCTCCTGGTTGCAAGTCTCCTGAGGTCCTTTAGGGTTGAGCAGATTCATGCCTGTGGGGGATGAGTGGGAAAAGGGGATGGTGGAGGCTGCTCACTGGGTCCTTTGTCTTGAAGCTTTATCTCTTTCTCTCCAGCAGGAATCTTAAGGGAGGTCTCAGAGGTCAGTTTTAGCAGAATATTCATCAGTTTTCTAGGTGTGTGCCTCCAGAGCCTGGTCTCCACCGATTGGTCAGTGTTAGGGCAAGGGGGTTATTAATCATTGTAACTGGTCCTGGTGTCACCCACCTGGTTTTGCTGCTTTTCTGGGTTTGGAGCTGAAATTCAACTGAGGCCTTGATGTTATTTCTAGAGAGGTGACCTTCTGTATGTGTCGTAAATTTATCTGCCAGTTTGTTCAGCTCTCTGACTCTGTTTCCCTATTCCACTTGTCCTGGCTTACTGGCCTGTTTCAAGAGTATTTTAAAAGTTCTAAGATATTTTATTTAAAGAAAGAGGAAAGACAATTCTCATTGTTAAATAATTTGAATATTTTAAAATATTAATTTTACTAATAGCCCAGTGCACGAAATTTGTGCACATTAAAAGGGAATTAATTAGAGGAAATATTTTAATATTGCTATTTGCCCTTTCTCTATAACAGAAGTGTCAGAGATGAAAGAAAATTAGTAAAATGTATATGAAAATCTTCCTCCTGTCAGAGTCTGGGGCACACCAAAGGACCCAGAGTCAAGTCCCTGCCCACCCGCGTGCACCTCAAAATCATGCGAGACCCAGACCTGGCTGGCCCCACCCTTGTCAAGCCCCACAGGGTGGGGGGGCGCAGCCTCACGTCCCCCATCAAGCCCTGCAGGGTGGGGGTTGGGGTGCGGCCTCAGGTCTCCCTGCACAGCCTCAGGTCCCCAGGCCCCGGCGCAAGGGTGTGACAACCATTTGTATATTAGCTCTTTATTATATAGGATTCATTCAAGTCCAAGGTATGTATTTATTTTGATGCCAGAGTTGCATGTTGTTTCGTAGTTGATAATCTTCCTTGTTCAGAAGGAAAAGCCATTTTCATCTTTAACATTTTTATATAAAGTAAGGTCTATTATCTTTGGAAACTGAAAGTATTCATATTGTCTCCTATATCTGCTATTTTACTTTTCATTTTTAAACATTATCTGAACTAATCTCTTTTTTTAGTAGTTGCTAACTTAAGTAGGTACATAATATTTAAATTTATAACAATTTCAAAGTACACACATTATGCAATACAAAAGAAATGACACATGTGCTTGATCCAAACTCAGAAATATAGAATGAATACAGCACCTTATCTTCCTCTCTTTTAATGTATTGATTAAATATTGACTGACATGATCATATACTATTTTTTCTTGAAAATTAGAGAAAATGTACTAGTGTGTGTGTGTGTGTGTGTGTGTGTGTGTGTGTGTTATATCAAGCAAAAGGATAAAGCTACTCATCTTGGATGGAAGCAGAAGTCTGCTAATTCAGTTTCCTTTGGGGCTTATATCTGCTTGAGAGATGTAAGACTGAAGACTTGTTTAAACATTTGGATTCCTATAGACTGATTATTCAGGTTGCGCTTAAAATACTATGAAATCAATTCATTCTTGTATGTTATTATTAATGAGTCTCATATAGAGGTAAACATAAGACAAGAAGATAATCGTCATGAAATTTTTCCTTGTGTAAATTATCAGTAGTGCCAAGGATATGAATGCATTTCTTCATTATGGAAAAATAGGGGAATCTTTTATTTTTTTTATCATTTAAGAGTACTCTTAGAATAACTATAGAGAAGACTCTAGTTCTAAAAAGTAGTTTCAGAATTCCACTTGCAATGTTAATAACATTAGAAAAGACTGACTCATGCTATATTGAAATGACCTTCTGTGGAGTGTTAAACTACTTCTGTGAACAGCAGCATAAAGTGATTTGAAATGTAGCCCAGACTAATTATGTTTTTGTAACCTCACAAACGTAAATTATTCAGAACTTCCCTGGATTTCCTTTTATCTGTCGGTATATTAACAAATTTATTATACCAACGAATCTTTTGACAAACTGGGGAGAAGAAGGTGACAGAGATGAAGCAATAAATAATTTATATATAATTATGAAGTGGAAGGTTTAATATATTACTTTAGAATTTTGCTTTTCTTTAACCAAGAAATAAAGCTTATTCTAGAATTGTTTTATTTTTTAACATACTGAAATGAACTCAGGATTTTTAGCAACAAATAATTGCAGACAACACTCGTATATTATGTGATTATTTTTCCTCTTGAATAGCAAGATTTTATTAAATAAAAGTTAATTTTGCTATCATCAATACTTAAGATCTTTTGGCAAATTTTAAAAAAATATAGCAAATAAACAGATAATCAAATAAAGATATCCATTTTGGCACGCACTCACAAAAAGGTTGCCCATCCCTGTACTAGTAGCTTTAAAGTTCATGCAATTTTATTTCTGAACAAGAGATGGCAGTATCAACTTCTAGATTTACTACAATTTTTTCTATTTGTATTCCTTTCTTTCTTAACTGTTTTTTTTTTTCTTAAACAAAATCATGACTGTCTTACCTTCAGAAACACAATTATTGTTAATTCAGGAAATACAGTTTTATTGGCATTCAGTCTTGAAGAAAAATGTTTGCAGTGTCCTGTTCAAAATACTGTTTTTCCAGAATAGCTGACAGTATTTGAAAAGCTGATTGATCACATTTAGAGGCATTAACCTCAAAACAAATAATATCAAGCTCACAATCTAATTGATTACACTAATAGGACTGAAACTTCCTCTTTAAAAGCAGGATAATCTCCTGTGAGCATCCGGATGGCCTGTGAGAGAAGAGGAAGACTAGAACTAAGTAGCCTCGGGAAGCCCAATGCCTGTCAGGCACATAGATGGCAAAATCCTATTTTCCCTAACCAAGGCCACTTAAGAATAAGTGGTTTTCACTTCTCCCCAACAAGAGGGTAAATAACTTAAAAGGCCCTACTCAGGAAGATAGATAGTAGAAATCCAATTATTGTCCTTTATGCCAACTACACCCAAGAACAGCTGAAGTTAAGGGAATAAATCTCATTTTGGCTCATCAGCATAAAGGTGATGAATATTCTATTGAGATCCTCCCCTAAGACCTCCGTTAAAATCCTAACTTCTAAAACCCTTAAGCCAGCGGTTCTCAACCTGTGGGCCGCGACCCCTTTGGTGGTCGAACGACCCTTTCACAGGGGTCGCCTAAGACCATCCTGCATATCAGATATTTACATTATGATTCATAATAGTAGCAACATTACAGTTATGAAGTAGCGACAAAAATAATTTTATGGTTGGGTCACAACATGAGGAACTGTATTTAAAAGGCCAGAAGGTTGAGAACCACTGCAAGCCAAAGGACCCAGGGTGTGCTCTCCCTCTCCAGAATACGCCCACACTTTTCTTACCTCTGAGGCGTGCATCTCCTAAACTTTAAAGGTCCCCATGAGACTTGCCAGCAGGAGAGCCATGGGCAGTGGCAGCTCGTTCCAGGCTAAACCCCTGAACCTGTCCCCAAAGCCCCATTTCTCTGACTTTCCAGTGAGCTGACAGTGGCTCCAACGAGGCTCTCTCCTGTGGCTTCTTCTGTCCTCAGCCCTTCCTTATTTTATGTCTCCAGCTTTAATAAATGGACTCTCAAAATAAGAAATAATGAAAACTAAAATATATAAAATAAAAGGTAAAATTAAATATAGAGTAAATAATTTTTTCAGTCTAGGTTAGAACATACTAGAGAAGCTGAGAAGGAAGAAAAATGAAAGAAAAAATAGCATAGTTCTCACAGATACTGCAGTCTGGTATTGGAAGAATAAATTTATTTATTGCAGGATTTTGCCATAAACGTGAGTTCTTTGGCAGACAAGTTTAGATTCACAGCTTTATCCTGATGACTCTCCTATTCTGGTTCGTCCTGGAGCTGCCAGGCAAGGCCAGAGGTAAAGTTGTCAACCTCAGGTGCTTATCTGTTTCTATGTTCTATTATATCTCACTTTGAACAATTCCAGAATGGTTTCTGTTGGACCAAGTGTTTCTCTTAGAATTTAGCCTAAAATATTTTCTTGATCTTGCATTATCCTGTTTCTCTCTACAGCCTTTTTCTTTAAAAACATACTTTCCCTTTTTGTTTTCTTTATTATTCAAAAGTTAATTATCACATCTCTTTGTTCTTCTCACTTAGCAAAGTATTAATAATTTATCTCTTTCCATGTTTGCTACCTCATTCTTTTCAAATTTTTCTTATGCTTGACAAAATAGGTTTTTAATGTAACTAAGCTGTTTTAATCCCATTTAAAGTACTTTTTTTTCTATTTCAGAATATCTCTGCATGTTCTCTACTGAATTTGTATAAATGGCTTATTCAATGATTTTGACTAAACTATAAACAACTCTGCTGATTTAATAGCATCAAGAGTAACATTTAACTGTTTTTATCAATTTTCCCAGAATTGAAAAACAAAGAGCCTCAAGTAAATTGCTCCTTACTACCAGTGTGCAGAACTCTGGGTTATTACTATTTTAGGGCATCATGGTGTTTTCAAAAACAAACACACTAAGAAACAAAAATAAAAGTCCGCGGTGGACTGAGAGCTGTGAGGGCTCAGGTAAGCTGTGTCAGCAGGGTAGGTAGGAAACTCAAGTGATCGTAGGTGACAGGTAAGTATGTGCATGAATGAAGATAATTTTTCTTGAAACATATTGATACCTAGGACTATCTTTCCTATTGTCACTTTTTCGTAGAGAAGTGGCACATTAGGATTAGTTTCAACTGCAAACAACATAAAAAATGGAAAATTGCCAATGGCATAGAAATAATTCCTCTCTTGTGGAGAAATTCAGAGGCAGTCAAGTGCTGGGATGGCTACTCTGTTCCAGAAAGTTCGTAGAGGCCAAAGTTATATCTAATCCACTGCTCTGCCATCTCCAGTATACATCGCATGTCCTCAGAGTCCAAAATGGTAGTAGGAGCTCTCCCCATCATAGCTGTGCTTTACAAAGTAGAATGAAGAAATATATGAAGAAGGAAAGGAAGCAAAAAAGGTTCCTTTTTTTGCTATCTTTGAGGGAAAGTTCCAGAAACTGTCATATGACACTTATGCTAGCATTGAATTGGCCAAACCTTAATCTCATATTACACCAAACTGTAAGAGATTATAGAGAATATACCTTTCTCTACTCTACCTAGACATTATCCTAGAATATTTATTAACACAGAGACCTAATGGAACCAATATCAAAAAGTCAAAGTGGATACAAATCTAGTTCTTTACCCTTAAGTGGAAGTACAAATTCTGCATTAAATCTCTCTCTCTCTCTCATTTTTGGTCTTGGCAATCAAAGTGAATGTGATTGTAGCTAAAATAAAGGAAACAGCATTTACTCTGTTGTTATGGTAACTGGAATGGTTGAAATGTATTTATCATTTTCATAGCATAAATGATACATTTATAACCATCTATTTTTTAAGAATTGCTGTAGGGCTTGCTTAATAGTCTGAGTATGAAGAAATATTTGTATCTCTCTTGGCAAAAACATAGTTTTGACTAATTTGACACAATTTTAGCAGCTCTGTAATTTATTTAATTAAATTAAATTTTCATCTTGTTTTCATAGTGGGTAATTGGAAA
Organism: Myotis brandtii; assembly: GCF_000412655.1. Lineage (NCBI taxonomy): Eukaryota > Metazoa > Chordata > Mammalia > Chiroptera > Vespertilionidae > Myotis > Myotis brandtii. Next base: position 645,131 of record NW_005370887.1, on the reverse strand, counting down.
TAATATTTAAAGGTCTAAGCATGGCCATCAGGCCAGCAGGGGAGCAGTTAGGCAGCAATCAAGCCAGTAGGCAGGCAAGTGGTTAGGAGCCAGCAGTCCCGAATTACGAGTCAGACATCCCCCGAGGGGTCCCTGATTGGAAAGCGTGCATGCCGGGCGGGGGACCCCCCTCCTCCCCTGTGCACGAATTTTGTGCACTGGGCCTCTAATGGTTATATAAGATGTTAACATTAGGGAAAACTGAGTGAAAGACATACAGGAATGCTCTGTACTTTACAACTCCTGTAAAATATTATACTACTTAAGAAAGTGTTGTGTGTTTCATAATGTCCAGAACTTAAATATATTATAAATGTTTATTCAAAGTTTTATAGGTGTTATGGCTAATGTAGTCATAATATTACATATAGACAAAGAGTAAAAATAGTTTGACTATGACTGTAGAGTGCAGTCATTCACATTCAGCCTTATCAACTTTACCTCAAGTTAGTTCATACCACTTCCCCACTTAGACATGTGGTTACACTCAGCTTTGAAATAAATGGCAGGAGCCTTCGATATCAAGGATTCACCATTTATCAGGAAATTATCAAGATCCAGGACCTCCCAGCTCCTGACCCAGGCTATCTTAGAGAAAGCACATCCTATATTCATGAACAGCGATTTCCGGCTTTGATAGGCAACTGTGAAAGGAAGTATTTACCTCAGCAATTCATTAAAACGTTGAAAAAATAAAAAAGAAACAAATTCAGCTTTCTTCATAACCCAAGTTTTTTCCTAACTTCTTTGTCACTTTTAAAGCTACAACCATTTTCCCAGATGTCCAAGAGAAAAAATTAACTCAGAAATGTATTTTTGTTGCTGTGATACAGGTCTGTTGTTTATATTCAGTCCCTCCTTTTCATCGTATCTTTCAGTTCAGTGTGCTCTCAATCTGGGGCTGTTTGGCGTCTATTCCTACATAGTCTCTATCTTTCATTGTTATTGGCACAATTCATTCCAGGAAGTACCATTAACTCTTTCTAGTGCAGATCAATATCTCTGGGTTTTCTCTGATGCATCCCCCCAAACACATACACAAGCATACTCAGAGATTTTAAGACTTAATACTAAATGCCAGTATTCAGTTGTACTCAGTTCAAGAAATCAAAAACATTTTACTCCAAGCTATGAACTAAACACATTTATTCACACAAAAGAGTAGGATTAAATTTCTGCACTTGTGAAAACAGTAGGGGAATTGACCATCTAACATTATATTCTTTCCTATTTTCCAAATTTTGTCTGTTTTAACAAAAATGGACTGTGAGTTCTCTAGATCTGCTCTACATGCCTTTTTTTTCCTTCACTTAAAATGCCTGTTCTTTCCCCATTGTTTTGTTTTTAATTATCCATAAAGATCTATGGATAATTCACAATAGAGGTCCTAGTTGGTATTAATGTCATCCTTGTATATGCTTTTTATCTTCTACCAATTTGTGGGCTTCTTGAGGAAGCATAACCATCCTTTAATTTTTATATACTTCCTTTGTATACCTCATACAGCCATATGGTGGTCCTTGTTTATTGAATGTATCATAACCTACCTACTACATAACCTACCTGCACCTTAATGATAGATTATAAGCAGGAAATGTGTTGAGAGACATTTGTACAGAAATGTCCATTCCCACCTCTAGATCAGTTTAAGATCAATTTGTGAGAATGTGACTTGAACACATTGGAGAGAATCAAGAGAAGACATGGGTCAGAAAGCCCCACGGGTGATGTAGAGCAACTGTCCTGAAAGCCCTCAGAGGAGAGCTGCAGATACCCCTGGAGCTTCTTCTGGTTAGTGGCATGGAGCCTGCAGAGTGAGCGGCATAGTGGCTGTGGGGCTCACAGGGTAAAGGATGCCTTCCAGCACTTCTGCCTCTTGCAATGCTGTTGACAGAGGTGACACCCTGAAGGAACATGGACCAGCAAGAGGCATGCAAAAGTCCAGACCTACAGCTCAAGCCCCTAAGGCAGTGATGGCGAACCTTTTGAGCTCGGCGTGTCAGCATTTTGAAAAACCCTAACTTAACTCTGGTGTCATGTCACATATAGAAATTTTTTTGATATTTGCAACCATAGTAAAACAAAGATTTATATTTTTGATATTTATTTTATATATTTAAATGCCATTTAACAAAGAAAAATAAACCAAAAAAATGAGTTCGCGTGTCACCTCTGACATGCGTGTCATAGGTTCGCCATCACTGCCCTAGGGCCTGCAACAGTTGATAGCTAGTCCAGAGCCTTGAACTGGTCCTGTGTCCAACAGGACCACGTAATAGATGTGTCAACAAGATCCTGATTGCCCAGTTGTGTGCAGCATCATTAAAGAAAGATTCACTGGCCAGCAGGAGTGATCCACTGGCCAGGCTGCCCTCCTGGACATGTCCTGACCACAGGTCTCAGAACAAATTTATAGATTTGATCACCCAGGTTCATAGAAGCATCTGGTGGACTCCACCTGGAACAGCTTCACAAGGAAGGGAGTAGATTTTGTAGAGTAGGGATTGGGGACTGGATTACGGGAATCCTTTTCTGGAAAGCTCTGCTGACTTGGCAGATCTCAGGCCTAGACAGAGGAGGATTTAGAGAATTTTGAGGAAGGCAATTCAAAGAATGGCAGGGTCAGAGATATACACTCTTTCATGAATAAATAGAATAACCCCACACCTCCAAACAGGGGTAACAGGAAAAAGCTAAGCCCGTCATGATGTATTCTTCCCAGCTTTGACCATTGTTTAAATTGCCGCATCTACTCTGGGGCTGAGCAAGGGTTAGGGAAAGAATTCAAGACAATTTAGTGAAAATCCATCCTTATGGAATCTCAAGAAATGTGGGGAAACTGTTTGTCCCTAACAGTAGAGATAGCAACCTTTTTCTTCATCACCAAAATGAACTTGAGAAAATGTATACACTTCTACTGTTACCTGCTAACACCTTGGTCCCTGTTATCCAAAGTGACTCTCAAAGCAATATGTTTATGATGCTTTTTCTCTTTTGCTCACCTTATAAATAATACTGAAAAATCTGATTTACATAAATTATAATTTTTAGCTTCCCCACTACCCATCTGAAGGCACAAATACCTCAGTTGTGCATGTCCACCTTCTATGTCAACAGAGAGTGTGACGCCTATGAAAAGGAGCCTAATTAATAACCACCTGGAAAAGGCTAAATCCTACTTTTTTCCCTGCTTTGAGGTCTCTGCTTTATGACTGATTCCAGTCACAAAACACCCCTGACTTGTGAGAGGAGGGTAGCTTTCAAACTGAAATTTTGAATGTTGTCATACATTCCTGAGATATAACTCCCCTCACCCCGTTTGGGGCTGTGCCACAGAACCCATAAACAAGGGGTCACACTGCCTAGGGAACAAATTGTAGAATATAAAATACCCAATGCCATTTAAATGCATAAATATGCATAGCAGCTCAATGTGCTTTTCATTGGATTAACAACATGCTGTTACAACTGTGATATTGGCAAAAGGACCTGATATTTCAAAGCAGGGAACAGTAGTGCTGGAGAAAGGGGCAGTAACTCTAGGTTATATCTATGATCCTTTTGTGAATACGTTTTCTGCTTCTTTGCCTAAAGCAGAACAAAAGAGCATGTGGAAAACAACAGGATCCTGGATCAGCCAAGCCCAGGTCCTTCCCCTCAAACTATACCCTTTGTGATTATGTTTCCTTCTCCGCAAAGCAAATGTCATTATTAACACCTGGCACAATTCAGAGGATTGAATGAAGTAAATTAATCTGAAGCACTTAGGTCACAGCCTGAGCCGTATACATTATAAAAGGCAGGGGCCGTCACAACCTAAATGATCAGATGGACAACCAGTCACCAGGAAGTGCGTGGAGCACCTCTCAGTCCCTCCCCCACAACCCACAGCTCCTATCACAGCAAGGCTGGTGGCTGGCCGGTGGGCAGGGTGAGGCGGGCATGGCGAGGTCATTAGCTCAGGCCCAGGGCCAGGCCAGAGGCCTAAGGACCTTGCTGCTGCTGCCGCAGCTGCAGATCAGGCCCAGAGATAGGCCCAGAGACACTGACTGGCATAGAAACCGACCAATCAGAACCTAATCTGGGTGAACTGGGAAGGCAGAACCTAAGGTGGCGGCTGAGGAGGGGTTTTAAGGGAAACAGCTGTTTGGTGTAAGGTGTAAGAAAGCGGTTTAATTTTTTAATGACCGCTTTGGCAGTATAGTGCATATGGCAGGCTATCAGTCCAGATTATGTATTTTTATCTGCCAAGAGCATCTCCTCCTGCTAAAAAAGGCTTTCCCCTCCCATTTAAGCAATCCTGTCCTATATAATCTATCTATACTAATAAAAGGGTAATATGCTAATTAGACCAGGTAGACTGGCCATCTTCTGGACGTCCAACTTCCTTCCAGACAAAG
>NW_005370887.1:637367-639753 GCF_000412655.1 Myotis brandtii | reverse complement strand
TCCTGGAGTAGGTAGATAGGAGACTCGGTGGAATCCTATTTTCTTTTCATTAGCCAGAAAATGGATATTTAGAAAGCTTAGAAACTTGACCTGACTGAAAAGAAGTAAGAAATGGTGGACCTTGAAAATGACTTCAGGTTTTCTCACTGTGCAGAATGTAGTCAAACACTGCTGCAGTTAAATATTTTACCCATTGTTCTCCCTGTGTGATCTACAATAATAATCTGCTTTGTGTTGATATTTACTGCTGTGTTGCTGACAATTACCTGAAAGAAAAGTTGGGGTGCTTCATTGAGCTGGAAAAAGTTTAGCTACATCAGAAAGCAGGTCTAATTAAACAAGTTTATTCTATATATATAAAAGGCTAAGTTGACTCACTCATGCATGATGCATATAAAGCTCTCACTGGCGCCAATCGCATGAGTGTGTTTTGATCTGTCATTGTCAATTGTGAATTTGATTGACACTTCTATTATAGAGAAAGGGCAAATAGTGATGTTAAAATATATCTTCTAATTAATTTTTCAATGTGCACAAATCCATACACTGGGCCACTAGTAATAAGATACAAATAAACACTTATTACTAGTGTTAGCGACTGTTACTTTCATTTGGGTACTGTAATGTTAGTATTTATAGCTTACATATTCATAGGATTAATATATGAAAAAACAAATTTTTATAAAATAGTCTAAGGTGCTAAAAGATACTGAGATTAAAGTAGTAAAATTGTCATTTACCTTGTGTTTATTTGACGTCAGCCACCTGGACATTTCAGTCAGTTTAATGCAGTGATTCTCCAGGGTGGTTCTCAGTCCAGCAGAAGTAGCATTGCCTGGGGAATGACTTAGAAAGGCACATTCATGGGCCCCAGCCTTGGCCCACTAAGAACCACTGATTTGCCCTAGCAGATTTGGCTCAGTGGATAGACCATCGGCCAGTGGGCAGAAGGGTCCTGGGTTTGATTCTAGTCAAGAGCACGAATCTCGGTTGCCAGCTCAATCCTCAGTCCAATAGGGACAACCAATCAATGTATCTCTCTCACATCAATGTCTCTTTCTCTCTCTCTGTCTCTCCCCCACCCTTCTACTCTCTCTAAGAATCAATGGAAAAATATCCTTGGGTGAGTATTAACAAAAAAAAGATTAAAAATAAAAAAGAACCACTGACTTAGTGTATTTAGAGGAAAATCAACCAAAACACTTTACTTATCATCATTTGGGAGGAAAAAAGATATCAATAAATATCTCACCTATAAATGTTTCTTCTTCTAGAAATCACATCTAACTCTATTGTTATAAAGTTGTAAATTTTTCCATAATGCATTTCCTGTACTGTATTGTACATTTATGAAAGCACTCATCCTTGGACCCTAATTACACCCAGGATCAGCCCGTTTTCTACCCGTATATCTTTCTTCACACCCCTTTTCTCCTGGATCCTCCCCCCCTCTCCCCCCCCCCACACACTTCTTCCCTGCACTCACAGAGCTCTTTTCCCTGGAGTCGTCCTGCCTGCTTCACCTTCCATCCAATTATGCTCACCAAAACAGTCCTCTTCTCTTTCCCCATTCAAAAAGTTGGAATCTTCATTGCTGCTAGGGAACCCAGAGAAGCTCTGAGTACCTGTAGAGACAAATTTCTGTAATGAATGGAGATCATCTTAGCAGTGGTGGCTCTGTGTTCATGCTGCTCCTTCTGCCTACAACATCTTCACTCCATCTCTTCAGTAGAGTCACTCTTTAGATAGCACTTTCTCAGAAGCCTTCTCTGACCAGCTCATCAAAAATAGCCACTATCCTGCCTCCAGGAAGTCTCCAATCCATTCCTCTATTTATTTTTAAATTGATTACCTCTGTCCTATATTATACTAGTGATCCAGTGCATGGATTCGGGCATATTAAAAGGAAATTAATTAGAAGGTGGCTAGTGGGGCAGGACTGGGCAAGACAGGCTGGACACTCCCTGGAGCCAACCTCCTTCGGTCCCTCCCTGCACCTGGGGTGGTGCCATGGCTCCAAAGGCATCTGTGAAGTGAGCGGGGTCCCTCCTGCAGGTGGGGTCCCTCTGCCCAGCCTGCAGGGATTGGGCTGAAACTGGCTCTCCAATATCCCCCAGGGGTCCCAGAGTGCAAGAGGGCACTCTGCAAAGTTGCTGTCGTACAGGGTGTGGAACGCAAACGCAAGTGTGCAGTAAACCAGATTCAGGGTCAACAGTGCCCCAGCAACAACATAACCCACGGCCAAAGGTGGAATCGTGCGACCCTATGAGGAATCGGGCTTCCTCCTCTCTGGTTTCAGGGTGCATCACCCGAGAACCACTGCTGCCAAGTCACTGCAGCTCTGCAGCTCCTGTGTTGAGTGTCTGCCCCCTGGTGGTCAGTGCGC
>NW_005370887.1:629469-636326 GCF_000412655.1 Myotis brandtii | reverse complement strand
TGTGTGTGTGTGTGTGTGTGTGTGTGTGTGTGTGTGTGTGTGTGTGCAAAGAAAAGGGGTCTGGGACCCAACAGTGTCTGCGTTTTACCTGTGAATCCCGCCAGGCCTCCCACCTTCCAGGGCAGGAGAGAGGAGGCCGCTGGTGCTCCCCATGCATTTGGGGCGCGGTGCCCAGTTACTTGCCTCTCAGTGCGAGCAGGACTCCGGCCTGGCTTGGGTTCAGTCACCACATGTCTCCGGAGGGCCCCTTGGCCACCGTCTTGGCGCAGAGAGGGAAGGCGCCTTCCCTGGGCCTGACAAACCCACCCGAACCTGGCCTCCCCACCTTTGTGCGAAACTTCACAGGTTGGGGTGGCCCTTGCTTGCCCGGCCCACAGGCAGTGTGACCCCGCGATGCAAGGCAAAGCCCAGGAGCACTTGGGGCCCGCGTCACTGACCTGGGGCGGGCAGGGTTTGCCAGTGTGTGGCTGTTCCACCCTCTCCTGCAATTCACTGCACTTTCCAGGTGCCTCCTCCTAGGATTTCCCTCTTCTCAGGCTCTCCTGGCCCCTACGGCCTCCTTCCCTCCAGGGCCCAAGGTCCGTCCGGCTAAGGGTTTGGGGTTCTTCCTCTGGCCTCCCCTGTGCTTGGCGCCGACCCTGACCCCAGGCGGGAGCCAGGCTGGAGGTCCGTAGCCTCGCGGTATGAGCATGACCCCCCGCAAGGAGGATGTGGGGGCGGGCCACGCCTGCAGCTCTGTCCTGGCCGGGAGAGCTCGAACCTCCGGCCTTAGGCACATTGGCTTGCACCGGTTCTGAGCACTCCCAGTGGCCTGGCCACGCAGCCTGGGCCTGAAGCCACCAGCCCTTGGAGGGCCCCGCGCCTGTCCACGCACCCCCGGCCCGGGCTTCTCCTCACAGGAAATGCACTTTATTACACTTTGGAAGGCTGGTAGGATGCTCACAGACTCCTCGGGCTCTGCTGCGAGCAGGAAGGGGCGCCCAGGATTGGGCCCCCTGTCTCCGGTGGGTGGGCGAGGGCTCGGCGAGGAGATGGACACTGCTTGCCTTCCCCCCAGCCCCCGCCTGCCCCCAGGTCGCATTGGGACCTGTCTCCAGTGGGCGGGCGAGGGCTTGGGCAAGGTGATCGGCACTGCTTGCCTTCGCCCCAGCCCCCGCCTGCCCCCGGATCACACACGGGAGTGGGCCCCGTGTCTCCAGTGGGCGGGCGAGGGCTCCAGCGAGGCAATCAGCAATTGCTTTGCCTGAGCCTCTGACCCCAGGTCGCACATGGGGACCTGAATGGCGGCTTGCGCTGTCCCGCCCTGCCTGCAGTATACAAATTAGCCGCCATCTTTGTTGGCGGTTAACCGCCATCTTAGTTGGCAGTTAATTTGCATATCTCGCTGATTAGCCAATGGGAAGCATATCGGAGGTACGGTTAATTACCCTTTTTGTCTTTTATTAGATAGGATTGTGCCTGAGAAGAAGTTGAGGACACCAGCTATCATTCCAGTTCTCCATGGCTCTTAAAACATGCCAAAAAATTGGTTCCTGTGGAAGAGAACTGTGGTGAGGGTAGAAGTCAAGCCATTTGATGCCCACCCATCCCAGAGAAGGGGTTAGAGGGAATACACCATTGGGAGAGAGGCACAGCATTGAGGGACAGATCTGTGATTAAGCTGACTCCTCAGCCCTATTCCTCCAAAGAAACCAATATACCTATATGGATCCTTCATACCAGGAGAACCCAGGAACATCAGGCCAGAGGGAATCAGCCCAGATTCCCTTCCCACTTAGACAGCATCTGCCTCCCTGCTCTCTTCTCTGTAGTGAGTGTCTATAAGTGTCCACAGCAATGGTGCTCAGCCTTAGCTAGAATCGCCTGAGGAGTTTTGAAAAGTCCTATGTCCAGGCCTCCCCTGAGAGCAATTCAACCAGGATCTCTGGGTATTAAGCCCAGACATTGGTAGTTTTGAAACTCCAAGATGATTCAAATGTGCAGTCAAGATTGAGAACTACAGGGGCTCCAGACAGCCACCATGGATGAGAATAAGGAGTTCAAAGAGAGAGGGAAAGGGCAGGGTATACCATACCAAAAGCAGACCACACTCCCCCAAAGTCACAGATTGGCTTAGGGAGTGCTAAAAGTGGAAGAGACACATTTTGACTGTTGTTTTATATCAAACTTTTAATATTAACAACACTACTGTTTAAATACCCAAACAGTACCACCCCAGCACAACTTACAATGACAGGAATAGTATGAAATCTGGCCAAGGAGTTATTAAGGGGCTCTCACAAAGGTGAGTTGGGGGAATGCTATTGATTAAAACAAAAACTGTTTTATGCTTCAATGAATTGAGTTCCTTCATTAAGTCTTTCAATTATTGCTGAATTGGTTATGTTCAATATGGAGAGCCCTGGGCAAACCAAATGCTGGTAAAGGGAAAGGGATGGGACAGGGGAAAGCCACCAAAGATGAGAATAAGCTTTTCCTGCAGTACTGTTTTGCTAAGACTTAGGTGTACTCATGAGAGCCATGCCTTGTCTTCCTCTTGCTTTATTGAATCTTAAATACAGACACAATGCTAGTGATGCCATCCAGTTTCTGGGGTAGCTCCAGATGAGACAGACATCTCAGGGAGCCGGTGAGAGTGCTAGGGTGTCAATGGTCAGAAGGAGACAGAATGATGGTGAGTAGGAGAGATAGTCTGTCCTGGGGATCTGTCTGATCTAGTGTTGTGGCTGAATGCACGGTAGAATTATCAGCTGGCACTCTGAGGGAGGAAAGTTTAACCTTTATTTCACAGATCTGCTAGTCCAGGGTTATTCAGGATCCAAAGCCTGAACTGAACTCATGAGGAGGCTAATCTAGGGTTTGTTTGGGTTCTATAATTGCAACATTGTTTCGGTCCTGCTCGCTCCAGCTCTGACTGCTGAAAGCAGGTTTCTGGGTTTTGTTTAGCTTCTATAATTGCAACATTGCTTCTTAGAGTGCAAGCTCAGAGCTGGGCAGCGGCAGGCGGGGAACCTTGGCTTCCTCCTTCACTGGAGCAAGCAAGCCTCCTGTTTGCTTCAGCTGCCTGGCTGCTGGCTGCCGTCTTAATTGGCAGTTAATTTGCATATCGCCCTGATTAGCCAATGGGAAGCGTGTCGGAGGTACAGTTAATTACCATGTTTGTCTATTATTAGATAGGATAGTATTTTGACTGCCTCTGACACTAGATTGTACACAAGTATTTGCTCCAAACCAGTACATGGCATGTAACAGACACAGAGTGAACACCAGCATTCAACTTAACACTTTGAAATACCCTTTTCTGCAAAAATAGTGTGTACGCAGTGCTGCTATCTAGGCATTTGACAAAGCCCTGAGTAGAAAAATAATATGATATGTTTCCAGCCCAGGTCCTTCTCCTCAAACTGTGCCCTTTGTGATTATGTTTTCTTATCTGCAAAGGGAGAGAGTGTGAAGCAAAACAGTCAGGTTTAGTAACAGAAAATTATACACAGTGGCTTGTGAAGTCTAAGGCCAAATTCACAGCTCAGTAAAGGTTTTTAATTGGCGATGATAAAATTCGAATCTATTTAAAACTACTAAATTGTTTCCAAAAGGCAGTAAATATTCATATGTTCTATAAGTATTATAAATTGCATGCTTTCCTCAAATTAGTTCAAACAACATTTTCATATGTTCAATAGCAAAATAGATTTATCTCATTTATTCTTTCTTTTAAACAAAAAGCTTATTAAGTTAAAAGCATTACCAAATATGTCTTCCAGCCATCTTTTTGTTGGAGTCCTTTAATATCCTCACATACGTCCATTACCAGTGCCTTTTCTTTTCTTTCTAGACAATTATAAAACTTCCTAATTGGTTTCTCTGAATGTGGTTTTTATCCCTCCACCCAAAAATCATCTACAGGATAAATCAGAATATTCTCTGTAAGCACAATGAATCAGATCACATTTCTATCTTGTTTAAACCCTTTATCATTCTCCCTGTCACTAGAATAACCATCCACCCTAGTTTGTCCAATGTAGACAGCTCAGTTTTACATCTGCTGTCCTAGAGTGATTATTTGTAGTGCTCCCTTTTGTCTTACAAGTGTCTGGTTTGAATAATAAATTATATAATTACCCTTTTCATTGCCTTCATCATTTAGTTTGAATTCTATAATTTTACATACAAAGACTTTATATATAATCTGAGTCCTTCTATTAAGAGAAGCAAGATTGATTTCACACCCTGATTTCTCTGCTATAAAATCAGAGTGCATCAAAATCATGGATTGTGCCCTAGCCGGTTTGGCTCAATGAATAGAGCATCACCCTGTGGGCTGAAGGGTCCTGGGTTCGATTCCGGTCAAGGGCACCTTCTTGGGTTGTGGACTTGGTCCCCAGTAGGGGGCGTGCAGGAGGCAGCCAATCAATGATTCTCTGTCATCATTGATGTTTCTATCTCTCTTCCTCTCCCTTCCTCTCTGAAATCAATAAAAATATATTTAAAATAATAAAAAAAACTTTTTAAAAAATCATGGATTGTGTCTTAAACATATTTGTACTTCCAACATTCAAAACCACATCTGGCATTGAATAGACACTTGAAGATTATTGAATTCAGAATAGTTTCATTTAAAATTAAAGTTTTTGTTATTAATGTATTCTATGTGTATCATCTTTATATTATTGGGTATAGCTATATTTTTTTACATTCTTTTTAACATGTTAATTTACTCCTTCCACAAACTTCTATTGGCCACCTAATATGTACAAATTGAGCAATGCTCAGGCATTGCTTGAAGCCAGAGAAACTTTAAAAAAAGAGACATTTAACCTAATAAGGACATATGTGTTATAAGAAGATGCTGAAATTAGATTTAAGGTACTGTGAGGGCACAAAGGAGGAAGTAATTGAGTGTGAGGGGATGGAGAGAAAAGAATGGCTTTATGAAAGAAATTACTTGCTCTGTTTGAATATGAGCAGTTGTTTCTCTGACAGGCAAGTTGGAAGAGGCTGTGCCAGGCCTGGGCATGAAGATATGAAATTACCATGCATGTTCAGGAAGATGTAACTGTTCAGTAGAACTGGAGTAGGACAAAAGAGAAGCCATGGATGAAGCTAGACAAGGACATAGAGCTCAAAACCCAGAGGGAATTATTTGTCCATTCCTATAAATGATTCTCTGATGAGTGTTAGATGAGGAAAGGGCATAAGTAGTATAGAAATTCAGAAGGACCAGCCTGGGGTGGACATATTGGAGGAGGAAGGTATTGTCCTTGCACCAGAAAGATTCTTTCAGAGATCCAGAAAAGTGAAAAAAGAATGTGAATTTAGACTCTGCTATGAACAATGGGAGGTGATTATTGATGGGCAAATATTAAGAAGGTAGATTTGAAGTACTTCCTAACTAACTGGATATGAATGGTGAAGAAAAAGATAACCATAGGATAAATTCCAGGTGTTTGTTTTGGGGAGTTTGGTGTTGATGCTGCCATTCACCACAATAAGGACATCAAGATGAGAATAGAGTTTTAAAGGAGTAGAGACTACAGAAAGATAGCCTATAAAGAAGACTATGAAGAAATGGTTGGCCGAAACCGGTTTGGCTCAGTGGATAGAGCGTCAGCCTGCGGACTGAGAGGTCCCGGGTTCGATTCCGGTCAAGGGCATGTACCTGGGTTGCGGGCACATCCCCGGTGGGGGATGTGCAGGAGGCAGCTGGTCGATGTTTCTCTCTCATCGATGTTTCTGACTCTCTCTATCTCTCTCCCTTCCTCTCTGTGAAAAATCAATAAAATATATTTTTTTAAAAAAAGAAATGGTTGTAAAAATTTAGTATTGGAAGATTTCAAACTATAGAGGATCATCAATCATTACAGGGGCTACAGACCAGTCTAGTATTGTAAGGGCCAAAAAGAATAAGAAATATATTCATTTACAGGCCTCTGAGTTCAATAATGCCTTTGACAAAACCATGGAAAACTGTGCAAAAGTTTATTTGGTTACATCCTGAATTTATTGGGGTTCTTCTATGTTTCAGGTTCTGAGCTAGGGACTGTGACTATTGATATGAATAGGACCAAGTCTGCCCCAAGGACTCATGGCTCCAGAAGGGCCAGGCAAATATGTAAGCCAAGGTAGCCAAATTATTGAGCAGTCTCACCTTGACTGAACATAAATGGGAAGCTTTTAATTTTTTTTTCTTTATTGCCTTTGGACATACTGCATGCACTTTCTCTTTCCCACCTCTTAACAGAATCTGGGTAAAAATTATAAATTTCTGAAAAACTTCAGTTATTAAATTTAGTCCAGGAGACTAGCCAGATGTTGTTCTGTCTTTACAATTCTCTGAAGAGAGATGCTGAGTAGCTGAACATATGTCCTGAATCCACTGCTGATCTAATTACATAAGGCTAGGGTGTAACTGGAAAGGGCACAGAGCCGTTCATGGGGGGAGGCTGTGGACAGAGAAAAGTCTCTTCCGTGGGGTGTAAATGGAAAGGAAATGGCAAGGCCACTTTCAGACATGGAGAAAAGAAACTTCAGAAAAATGAAGGATTTGGGCTTATGTACAGGTTTAAGGAAATTCATTCTATGTTGTTCTGGGAACTCCAAATTGTTGTTTGTTTGTTTTTTCAATTGTTGGAACATAAATTGCAAGGATAATGGAATGGCAGTAGATGTGGGAAAAGGCACAAAGTTATGCTCTAAAATACTGTTTCTCATTTTGAAATTATGCTTGATTTTATTTATGAAGACTTATTTACTTACTAGAGGCCCGGTGCACGAAATTCGTGCACTCGGGGGTAGGGTTTCCTCAGCCCAGCCTGCCCCTCTCACAGTCCGGGAGCCCTCAGTGGATGTCCTACTGA
>NW_005370887.1:626366-629278 GCF_000412655.1 Myotis brandtii | reverse complement strand
GGGGGCAGGCCCTGCTGGGTGCTGCCTGTGGGGAACTTTCCTGCTCTGGGATAGCCATGGCGAACCCAGGAGCAGGCCCACCTGGGGGCGGGCTGCCCTCCGCACTTGCCTGCTCTGGGATCGCCATGGGGTCCCAGCTGGCAGCAGGGCTTAGGCAGCACACGGGGGTCCCGGCTGGGGCAGGGCTTAGGCGGTGCAGGGCTTAGGTGGCACACAGGGGTCCCAGCTGGGGTGGGGCTTAGGTGACGCGATCACGCCGCCTAAGCCTGGCCGCCCAGGGCCACACATGGGGCCCGGATGGCATCTGGCGCTGGCCAGCCCTGCCTGCATTGGCGCTGATTAGCCAATGGGAAGCGTGACGAAGGTACAGTCAATTACCCTTTTTGTCTTTTATTAGGTAGGATAGTGAGGACTGGCTCTATTAATAGGCAGAATAAGTAACTATCTACAGAGAATAATGTGAGAGCATGCTCTAATGGTGGCAGGTAACAGGGTTTAATTGCCAAAGATGGGCCCCAAAATGATCATACTTACAAATGTAGGTATTATGGTCATAAAATGCTACAACATGGCAACAACATTAAAGTACATAAAGCACCAGAGCCAAAGATCATCTCCCCAAAATGGGTCCACAGAGGTCAGCTGTGAACGCCTACTGCCATCCCCCTGACCCAGGGAGTGAAAACAAACAGGGAGCATGGGAGTCACTATGACTCACAATTTTTAAAAAAATAAACATTTTACCCAACAATGGCTAGTTCCACTGATCCTGGAATTGGCCTTACCTGTGTAGAATAAGAGGTCTGTCTACTTGCATGTCTCTGACACCTGGTCAAGCATGAAACATACTGATTAATAGTGTTGCTCGTATAACCATGAGTCTGAGGTAAGTTTCAGAGGAGTTTTTATTAGATTGTCAGCAGTTTTTGTTAATAACTGTGAGATCGATTATTTCCACCTAATCTCAGTGAGAACCCTGGAAAGCTATCCCACTGGGGGTCATTACAGAAAAAATATGTCTATGTGACTAGCAGAGTATAAGAAACCCAACCTACTTTCCGTTTTATGCCTCCTGGTTCTGAGGAATTCTGTGCGCATGTAGATTGTTCCTAATGCAAGTGAGAAAGTAGACAGACCCTAAAAAGGGAGAATAATAGGAGCCTACATCTGACCACTATAGACACTTAAAGATACAGTCTATGGCTTTGATGCATTTACTTACTTTAATGTTGTTTCTATCTTGAATCACTTTCCTGCAATAAAACATAAATTTGTAAATAGTATCATTTGGGATACTGTAAGAATTTTCCAACAGCTAGATTCAGTGACAATATTGAGTTTAATTGTGGTAGCAAGTATTTCACTATTCTAAATAAACATGTGTGCTTATGTTACCTAAAGGGTCATAAAGCTTTCCAATATATGTAAATATTTCAGGTTGGTTGATAAATTGTTCTGAGCTGCTTTGAATCTTTTGTTTGTTTATTTGTTTGTTTGTTAACACTTATCGAGGATATTTTTCCATTGATTTTTAGAGAAAGTGGAGGGGGACACAGAGAGAGAAACATCAATTTGAGAGAGACCTCATCAAATGGTTGCCTCCCACACAAGCCCAACCAGGACCGGGGATCGAGCCTGCAACCCAGGTATGTGCCCTTTACTGGAATCAAACCTGGGACCCTTCAGTCTGAAGGCCGATGCTCTATCCATTGAGCCAAACAGGCTAGGGCTAGGCATAACATACTGGAGGGTCAGTGCCAGTTAGATATAGGGCTGGGGAAGAAGGTGTCAGGAGATGGAGAAAAGATACTTCCTGATGATCCTGGGTGATGACACCATCATGAGGGTGTTGAGTCAGTAGTCTTACAGGAAGTTATTACTTTAGGCGCAAACAAAATCCTACCTTAAGCACTTGAAATGTTATTTTTCTTTCTTGTGAACATTTCATGTTTACTGAGAAACTTCCTGGAACTGGCCATTTATCATTTCAGTCACTTAAAATCTAGCTTTAAGTCTAGCATTATGAATTTAAAACTTTTACTGCTAGTTCCTCTGAACTCAGCATTCTCCCTGAATAGAAACCACCTGGCACTTTGTCCGGTGGAAATTCCCCATATTTTAAGTAAACACTGAGTATTAATGCATGTCAAATCTCCTTTTGCCTTATTGAGGTTTAAAACACCTGCTGGCTCTAAAAGTTAAATGTTAAATCAGGTGAAAACACTGCAAGTTTTTAAAAATTTCAATGTCAAAGGATTGAAGACATAGTTTAAGAATTTTAAAAGTTTAAGTGTTTTGTCAATAAGTAATAAACAGTAATTTGTTATTTAAAAAAACAACAACAAAAATGTGTGAGATATCTAAAGCATTTAAGCGATGACTCTATTAAATTATTAAAATGAGTTCAAAGAAACATAAGGACTACATATTAATATCCTTGATGTTTATGAAAAGGGTATGAATTAAAACTTTTCTCAGCAATTTATACTAAAAATGTTAGTTCAGACACAAATAAGAATTTAATTTGGTATTATTAATTAAAATCATGTACTTTAATTCAGACTGTATGCCAGTTAATAAGCAAAATGGTTTTACCGTGAGACTGGCCATTTTAAAAACTAATATAAATGATGAAAATGGCTATTGTTATAAGTTCCTACTGGTCACTTAGTTGACCATAAATATATGTACACATGTATCTATACATCTCTCTCTATATATGTGTGTACATATGCACACACATATGCATATCCTATATAATAAAAGCCTAGGTGGCATCACACATGATGTCATCACAAGATGGCCACTACAAGATGGCTGCCCTCATGTTATCACAAGATGGTCACCACAAGGTGGCTGTCACAAGATGACGCCACAAGATGGCTGGCAGGGGAGGGCAATTGTGGGCGATC
>NW_005370887.1:608147-625370 GCF_000412655.1 Myotis brandtii | reverse complement strand
TATCCTCTTCTGTGGTGTTTATTCATACAGCAATATCTTGTATTTTGAATCTTCCCAATGTTGAAATCAAGATCCCTTATTTACTATATCGAATGGTGGAAAATGTGACAGTAATTTTATTATAAATATTGTTTTTAGTATATAAGGAGACTAGGCCTTCATGTTGCCATGAAAGTCTGTAATCATCTCTATATCTGGTGCTCCTTTTTAGCACTTATGAGGCTGCAATTTTAAAGTTTCACTTGAATCACCATTTTGTCACTGAGTATACCCAACATGACACAAAGCACATTCTACTGTAGTTGTAAAGACAAGAAATTTGAGGAATATAGTATCAAACTAACATGGTACCTAGAGAAGTCTAATTTTTCCCAAAGGATTCATGAATCTACTGGATGGCAGCTCTCAAGTTTTCATTTTCTTTGCAGGGCCCCAGTAGTTCTGTCTTTAAAAAGTGTTTTTGTTATGATTGATAGCTCCAGAACTGAGTCTAGGAAATAAACCATCTAATATCCAGGTAATAAAAATGGAGAAAGATGAGTGAGTTTCTCCAACTTGTTCTTTCTTATTCTAGTAATTTTCTTCACCTTACAAAAATCAATAATTCTACTGTCTGGATAAATTGGTTTCATTAATAGGAGAGTAAGAATAATAAATTTAGTAAAGGTGAAACGTGTGTAAGAAAAGGAAAAGAATTAAGGTGAATGGGTAGGGTCCCTAGGTCTGTCTGGTAATCATGCTCAATCTGTGGGGTGACCAGTGGGGTGATGGGGGTGGGGGGACCACTGACACTGCCTTGGCTGGCCTGGGGCCTGTGGGCAGCTCCTGCATTCAGCGTCTGCCCCCTGGTGGTCAGTGTGCACCTCTCCCCAGCCACCCCCACCCCCCAGTACATTCCCTCAGCCCCCTAGTGTCTGTGTCCATTGGTTATGCTTATACTAGTATGCATGCATACAAGTGCTTTGGTTGATCTCTTACCCAATCCCCTGCCTTCCCTCTGAAGTTTGACAGTCTGTTTGATGCTTCTCTGTCTCTGGATCTGTTTTTGTTCATCAGTTTATGTTGTTCATTATATTCCACAAATGAGTGAGATCATGTGATATTTATTTTTCTCTGACTGGCTTATTTCGCTTAGCACAATGCTCTCCATGTCTATCCATGCTTTTTCAAATGGAAAGAGTTCTTTCTTTTTCTACAGCTGCATAGTATTCCATTATGTAGATGTACCTCCGGTTTTTAATCCACTCATCTGCTGATGGGCACGTAGGCTGTTTCCAAATCTTAGCTATGGTAAATTGTGCTGCTATGAACATAGGTGTGCATCTGTCCTTTCTGATAAGTGTTTCTGATTTCTTGGGATATATTCCTAAAAGTGGGATTACTAGGTCAAATAGAAGTTCCATTTATAATTTTGAAGAAACTCCATACTATTTTCCCCAGTGGCTGTAACATGCATACTTTCTACTTAATTGCCTGAGCAGTTTAGAATGGAAAGGCCTATAAGGTATGAAGTTCAGAAATTAATAATGGATGCTTATGATCTTCCAGCTGGTTATAAAAAGGATGGTAGAATTAGAAAACACATTCTTTATAAACTTATTATAATTCAGTTCTTTAAATTCTTAAGCCTTATTATACTAATGATTTTTTAGGTTAACTTCCCCACCATTACTTTTTTCAAAGAATGAGAGCTGAAATGATAACAGTCATGTGGTACTGGTGTGTCTGGGTTTGGAGCCTTAAATTTAAGCTTTGAAACTTTATATCTAGTTGTGCATATTTATCTGAAAGTATTCACAGTGCCATCTTTTGCTCTGTACCCCCAGGTTTTGTTCTCTAACCCCTGAAGTCTGCAGAGTACAAAACAAGCATTTTTAAAGGAGAGGATGGGATCGTGCTAATTCTATGTCTTTTATTTCCTAAAATATTTGATTTTGAGAGAGTGGACAAAGGGACTAGTATATATGGTAAAAAAATATGGCCTCCACGTCATCTATGGGTCTGATAGTGGGTGGTTAATCTTGGGCCAGTCACATAGCTTCTACAAACTTCCCTGGACAAGGCTCATCGTGTAGCCACACCTTGAAGTATTAGTTTGCTAGGGCTCCCATAACTAAGCACCACAGAGTGGGGGGCTTAAACAACAGAAATGTATTTCTCATTATCCTGGCACTAGAAGTCCATGATCAAAGTGTCAGCATGGTTGGTTCATTGTCACATCTGTTCCTGTTGGCTTGTGGATGGTCATATTCTTCCAGTGGCTTCACATTGTCTTCCCTGTGTGCCTGTGCTCTGATTTTTTTTTTATATGGACACTAGTAGTATTGGATTAAGCTCACACCCATGACCTCATTTAAACTCTATTACCCCTTTAAAGATGCTATCTTCAAACAGAGTCACATTCTGAGGTCCTAGAGGTTAAGGCTTCAACATATGAACGTGAGGGGAACACAGTTCAGTTCATACGCTTGGGATGTTACACCCACTGGTTATCCATGTCTTGGTAAATAAATTTCTACCACTTAAATCAAGACCAGTACATGTATTTTAGAAAGAAAAAAGCCATGAGAAATAAAAGGAAAATACTTAAAGAATAAGATGAAAGAGGGAAGGAAAAATCCTGGTTAAATGAGAGCCTCTTTAGTTATGTGCAGCTTCTAATTTCTGTCTTCTGTGTATTCATGGAGACTTCTGTATCGCTCTTCACCTTCATTAGGTGTCTCAATATGTCAATCAGAAAATGCAATTCACATGTGGGAAATTGTCTCATAATCGCCCTCTCTAAATCCATAGAAACAAATTAATTTGCATATTTGGCAAGGGTGCAAAAGCTCAACACCATTTCAACATTGACAGAATATTTGAAAGGATTTCAGATGAGACTTGTCATATTATTACTGGTTCTAATTAGCACTCTAAAAAGTATAACATTTTTTTCTATGCAATTAAGCCTTATTTGGGAAGTGTTAAATTCATTTTTCCCTCTTGAGGAAAAAGAAAAATGTGGAAGAAATCTTGAGAAGTAGGACTCTAGTGATCATGAGAGTACTAGTATATGTCATCCAGGCCATAACCAATGCCTTAATAGACAAAAATATTATGTATAAAATAATTCCACTGATGTTGCTAGCTAATTATTATAAGCAGGAATCAATAGAATACCTGTTCTGAAATGTTGTCTTGTTTGGATAGGAAGTAAAGAGCATGCTCCTCTTCCTGATAGGGACCAGTGACTCCATACAGATATTTCTCCTTGGAGATCAATTTCTGAGATGCTGACCCTTTCCACAATGGAGAGAAACACGTGCCCTGTGTCACCACTTCTCTCCTTCTCTGCCACTCTGCTAGGTCAGTTTCAGGCCATGATATTCAGTACAAGATGCCCTAGAGCCTTTACTCTTCAGATAAGTTGCTCTGTACCACTGCAAGATAATTCCTGCAGCTTTATAGTAAAAATAGGGGAACCTCCCCACTTGCAATATTCTCAGTCAAGATTCAAAACGTCCTGAAGTAAAACACTATAGTTTATATGCAACTCTTTTAATTACATATATATGGTTGTTAATTAAATATTGTACACTTTAAAACAAAGTTGTAAGCTCATTAACTATTTCAAATGTTGACAGCCAAGATGTACCTGGCAATTCTGATGCAATCTGATAGGGTTTTTTTGAAGCGATTCTAGTAGAGCTGCCTTTTCTGAAAGAGAAGGGAAGATAATTATTTTGGACAGAAAAGATGTTAATGCTTTCAAATATTGTCATCTCTGATTTAACTTTGGCTCTTCTAATTTGTTTCAAATATTCACACTTGCTTAGATTTCTAGTTGAACATATGATGGTGTATGCTATATACTATAAATGATTGAATTCTCCCTCTCTCAGCCTCACATTCTGATGCCAATCATTTCTTCAGGAGTTGTAATTTTAAAGACAATAAAATTGAATGTTTTTAAACAGATTATTTTGAGAAATAAGTAATAAATACGAGATACACTTGGGCCAATTCTTCTTTTCTTTTAGGTAGAATTTTCTTGATGTATGACCTTTGTTTTTGTGTTTTTCTACCTAAATGAAAGTTTTTATAACCTCATTCTCTTTTTATCCAATAGTAGCTTTTCTGTATACAGAACTAAATCAATCCTTTACTTCTGCAAGCATTATTTTGTCATATGAAGCATTTGTTATAGGAAAAGTGCAGTAAAATAATTATTCTTCTTGTTTCCCCCCTAAAATATGGTTTATAAGTAGAATCAGTTCTTTCACATATCATCATAATAGTTATTTACATGCAGTAGTTCCATCCATTTTCACAAATTTATGAGGTAGATTTAGCTAACCTCTATCTCTTAAAGAGCAGAGAGAAAGTGGGGAAAAGGTCAACTGCAAGTATTTGCAGCTGTATTGTGTGCTGTTTAGAAGAAAGAGTATGGGGAAAATGTACCTCATCATTTACCAGTTGTGTCACATATCACATAAGGAATAAGTGGCCATAGATAAGTACTTTATCAGGAACTTTTGCACTGCATTAATAAAAACATTTTATTTTTTTTAAATAAAAACATTTTATAGAAAATGCAGGAGCATTCTTAAAACTGCATTTTTAAAATACATAAAATACATCTTTGAGTATATAACGTTTTCTTAGTATATTTCCAGAAGTGGAGTTGCTTAGTCAAAAGGCATGGGTATAGTGAATTATTTTGATACATATTTTTAAATTAATTTTTAATAAGAAAGTCAACAGGTTATCACATGTTGCTGGAGATACTGATATTCTACAGGCATATCTAGTGGCTTTTTTAGTTGTTTTTAAGTATGTTTTTATTGATTTCAGAGAAAGGAAAGGAGAGAAAGAGAGAGATAGAAATATCAATGCTGAGAGAGAATCATTGATTGGCTGCCTCCGGCACCCCCCGATTGGGGATCAAGCCCATAACCCAGGCATGTGACCTGACCAGGAATTGAACCTCCATCTCCTGATTCATGGGTAGATGCTCAACCACTGAGACACACCAACCAGGCTATACCTCATTTTATTGTGCTCTAATTTATTGCTCTTCACAGGTGTGTTTCTCACAAAATATAGGCAATACCCTCCAAAAGCATATAGATCATGACTCACTTTATAACAATGCTTGCTTTATTGCTGTGGTTTAGAATTAAACCTGCAGTATCTCTGAGGTATGCCTGTACTTGCTTATTTCAGTTTCTGGAATTAAATCTTCAATATGTCTGAGTTATGCCTATATTTGTTTTTTTTTCCTTTTTCCTATATACATTTACCTACTTAAAAAAATAAGCATGTACTACTTGTGTAACAAAAAATAAAGGAAAGTCATATTTATTGAATGTTATTTCAGTCAGTCCTGTCATGGAAATCCAATTCAATTTTTAACATATCTCAAGAGTGTTATTTTTAACAATTTAAAATGTTCCCTGCTGGTTAAGACCATAATCCAAAATGATTAAGGAGATTAAATTCTCATTTAATTGATTGCTGATACTCATCCAGAGAAAAACTAAGCCACTAAACACAGGTCCCTCTTACATTTAAAAAGTCTTGGCAAATCCTTTCACTACTATTCTTCAGCTGCATTATATGTTTATGTGTGTGTGTTATATTCTTTTGTCTCTATCTTAATGATCTTGTAGGCATATGCTAGCTCCTTACTTGAAAATCAGCAGTACAATTTGAGTGACATCAGAGAGATTTTTATATGAATTAATTTTTCTTTCTTTCATTTAATCTGTTGATTAAATGATGTGATGTTTAAACACTATGTTTTCTTTGTTATAAATGTATTTAAAGACATATCTGTGAAATATGAAGTTAAATTTTCCTGTAGAAATTGGAGACATATATTTAACCAAATCTATTTCTGAACTTTAAATATTAATAATGTAAAATAAAAACTTAAAACTTTATTTTTTGACCATTCTGATTACTTGTAGTTTCTCCTGATCCTGACCAAAAGTACCCAAAAACAAAACAGTTTTTAGTCTAACAGATAATTTAACAAGAATTTAAATAGGAGTAGACTGATAAAAGAATCAGAGACACTTAAAGAAAGATCATGGTTTATCATAGAGAAGTTGATTTAAGGGGAACTCAATAATATTTAAATATTTTCAAGAATAATTAGACTGGCCCTGGCTGGCTTGGCTCAGTGGATAGAACGTCAGCCTGCGGATTGAAGGGTCCCAGGTTCGATTCCAGCCAAGGGCACATGCCTGGGTTGCGGGCTTGATCCCCAGTGGGGGGCATGCAGGAGGCAGTCGATAAATGATTCTCTCTCATCATTGATGTTTCTATCTCTCTCTCTTTCTCCCTTCCTCTCTGTAATCAATAAAGAAATATATATTAAAAAAGGAAAAAAAAGAAAAAGAATACTTAGACTGAATATTCAGGCAAGCTTTTGTACCATTCTTGTGAACATAATTAAAAAGAAATTGAACTCAAGGAATTTTCATAAAATTGAAAAATAAATTAAAAATAGACAACTGATTAATTGTCTACATCATACAATGTAATGTTTTATAGTAAAATGACACCACAAATCTGTATTTGTTAATGTAGATATGTTTTAATATTAAACTGTTTATCAAGTAACCATTAAGAAGTAATTTATTCTCTGAATAATTTCCTTTTCTTAATCTCTTAATAATAAGGTGGCATAACAAGGTTTTAAAACATTACTAAGCTTTTTTTTAAAAAATATATATATTTTTTATTGATTTTTTACAGAGAGGAAGGGAAAGGGATAGAGAGTCAGAAACATCGATGAGAGAGAAACATCGATCAGCTGCCTCCTGCACACTCCCCACTGGGGACATGCCCACAACCAAGGTACATGCCCTTGACCGGAATTGAACCTAGTACCCTTCAGTCCGCAGGCCGATGCTCTATCCACCGAGTCAAATCAGTTAGGCATGATTTGCTTTTTAAATAGTGTTGAAGATAATTTCTTAAATGCTACTTCATGCTTTCAAATCTAAAGAAGGAAATACATTAGATGCCTGGGTAATTTTGATATTATATAAAACATGCTCATATTATTAAATTGCCATGATTCCCCTATTTACAAAGGCATTATAATTTTAGTTCAACATACTACAGAAAACATTATAAATTCCTTTGAAATTATTTTTTATCAATTTATTTTTCTGCCTTTCTGAACACAGTTTCAATTAAAAGAAGAATTAGATCTGTCACTCCCTTATCATTCTTTCAGTTCTCCACGCGCCTGGAACATTAGAGGCTGGTTTATCTCTGAATTGGATATTCCTTCTGAAGCCTTTCAGAGCCACTGTCACGACAAGTCTGGCAAACTTGGAACACCATTTGTTACATCCTTGATTTTTCTACCTTGACAAATAAGCAGAATTCACACGGAGCTTGGCCGCTGCCCCTTTAAAGAAACTAGGTCCCAAGAATGTAAAACAGTTAATAATATAAAGAATGCTAATTCTATCACTGTCTCTATATTTCTTGAGGCTACTGATGCAAGCTGCTGGAGTGATGTTATTGAAATCCATACATTAGGGAGAAAAAAGAATACTTGGCAGATTTTACATTAATAACTCCTACCAATGCTCCTTGAATCTCCCCACTCTATCTCCTCACAACTTCCATCCCTGGTTGGAAATATTTTACCTACCATAGGAAGCCAAAGTTATGGAAGGAGAGGCATCAGATACCTGAGGTATGTTTGGGGTGGGATGGGAGGTTGGGAAGGGCTGGGAATAAGGTTGAAAACTACTTCAATGAGGAAAGCATTTTCTAGGGCACCTTGAAACATGGGGGCTAGGTTATAATGACTACTTGTACTGAGAGATTCCACTGTGCTTCTTCTTTGCTAACATTATATTTATTCCCTAAAACCATATTACATATTCCTGACAACAATCACACACAAGTAAAATATTATCCCCATTTTATAACTGAGAAAATTAGAGATTAGAGAGGTTAGCTACTCACTCTGAGTCACTGCTACCAAGTTTAACTTGTACCAAGTTCCTCCACTCAGAAGTCTACCATGCTCCCCAGAGTTTAGTGAATTTCTTGAGCTCATAAATATGTGTTTCCTTCTAATATTAAAGTCATTTGAAGTTTTTAGATCTTAAAATATTTAAATATATTTTCTATCTGACTTTAAAGTCTTTAATCTTGGAATCTTATATGTCTTCATATTTTTAGTGCCACAAAAGTCACAGGGATATTTAAAATTATATACAGTTTGGCCAATAGACATATAAAGATTCTCAACATGGAACAGACTGTTGAATCTCTTTTTTTGTGGATGGATGGGAAGAGATCAACCAAAGAACTTCTATGCATATATGCATAACCCATGGACACAGACAATAGGGTGGTGAAGGCCTGGGGCAGGGCATGAGGGAGGGGCGGGGCAGGAGACTGGCTAGAAGAGGTCGATGGGAGGAAAAGAGGGACATATGTAATACTTTCAACCATAAAGATTTATATTAAAAAAAGAAATATATACAAAAAAAGATGCTCAATGTCATTAATCATCAGAGAAATGCCAATTAAAGGCACAATAAGATATCACCTCACACCAATCAGGATGGCTGTCATCAATAAGTCAACAAATAAGTGTTCGTGAGATTCTGGAGCAAAGGGAACCCTCATGCACAGCTGATGGGATTGCAAGTTGGTGCAGCCACTATGGAAAGCAGTATGAAGGTTTCTCAAAAAATTAAAAATATAACTACCTTGTGACCCGGCTATTCCACTTCTGTGTATTTATCTAAAGAAATCCAAAACACCAATTTTAAAAGGTATATGCATCCCTGTGTTCATTGTAGCATTATTTACAACAACCAAAATGTGGAAGCAACCTAAGTGTCTATCAATAGATGGTTGGATAAAGAAGAGGTGGTACATATATACAACGAAATATTACTCAAGCATAGAAAGGAGTGAAATCTTACCATTTGCAACAATATGGATGGATCTAGAGCAGCGGTTCTCAACCTGTGGGTCGCGACCCCTTTGGGGGGTCAAACGACCCTTTCACAAGGGTCGCCTAAATACATCCTGCATATCAGATATTTACATTACGATTCATAACAGTAGCAAAATTACAGTTATGAAGTAGCAACAAAAATAATTTTATGGTTGGGGGTCACCACAACATGAGGAACTGTATTAAAGGGTTGTGGCATTAGGAAGGTTGAGAACCACTGATCTAGAGGGTATTTTGCTAAGTGAACTAAGTCAAACAGAGAAAGACCATATGATTTCACTTATTTGTGGAATCTAAAAATAAATAAATAAATGAACAAACAAAACAGAAACAGACTTATAGATACAGAGAATAAACTGATAGTTGCCAGACAGGAGGGGGATTGGAAGACTGGGTGAAAAGGTGAAGGGAATTAAGTACAATATGGTAGTTATAAAACAGTCACAAGAATGTAAAGTACAGCATGGGGGGACGGTGGCGACCAGCGGCGGCAGAGGGGCAATTGAGGGGTGGGGCTGGCCACTCCCTGGCTGGTGCTGTCCCCTATCAGCCCGCCCAGTCACCTCCCAAAGAGGAAGGCCACTGGCAGTGGCATAGGGTGATGGAGGGTGGGGTCAGTTGCTCACAGGCCGGTGCCGGCCCCTGATCGCCAGCCATCCCCTGATTAGCCCGTTGGTCGCCTCCTGCAGAGGGAGGCCAGACTGTGGGAGAGGGCCTAAGCAATCAGTCAGATATCCCGTGAGAGCTCCTGGAATGCGAGAGGGCGCAGGCCAGGCCGAGGGACCCCCCAAGTGCACGAATTTTCGTGTACCTGGCCTCTAGTAAGTTATATAAATGTCTAACCACTATGTTACATACCTGAAACTAATATAATATTTAATGTTAACTGTAATTGAAAACTAAAAATATATATAAAATGATATGCAATTTAATTTTACATATTTTGCATGGCACATTCTTGTCACAATTTCTACATTGTTGAGGATATACTAAAGTACTATTTGCTAAATTACATTGTACTGTAACAAACGTCCATTTACTCTGTGCTGCCTATGAATGATATTGTGGGAACATGAAATTATCCATGGGATCAAACCAGAGAACCTTTTTTGGACACTATACTCCCTTATCATTGCTCTTCATAATTCTTTTGAGTAATCCTATTGCCCTGTTTGAAGCTCAGCCTCTTTCCAAGACCGAACAAAATGTCATCTCATCTGTATGCATTAGGCTTTCCCTCTGTGCCCACTATGAAGTTATAGGAGAAGCCTGCTGAGATCTCACTACCACATGTTTTTCATACGTTTGCAGATGAGAGGAAGTTGCAAATAGAGGATAAGAAACAGATTAAAGCCTCTTTAGTCACTTGGTCATATGCAGCTTCCTTATTTTTCTTTTTTTTTTAATTTATCTTTAGTGTTGAAAGTTTTACAGATGTCCCCTTTTTCCCCCCATTGATACTTTCTAGCCTGCTCCCACTCCCCACCCCAGGCCTTCACCACACTATTATCTATATCCATGAGTTATGCATATAAGTTCGTTGGTTAATCTCTTCCCATCCACCCACCTACCCCAGTTTTCCCTCTGAAATTCATCAGTCTGTTCCAGGTTTCTATGTCTCTGGGTCTATTTTGTTCATCAGCTTATTTTGTTCATTAGATTCCACATATGAGTGAGATCATGTGATACTTGTCTTTCTCTGACTGGCTTAGTTCCTTAGCATGATAGTCTCCAGGTCTCTCCTTGCTGTCTCAAAGGGTAAGAGATCCCTTTTTTTTTTTTTTACTGCTGCATACTATTCCATGGTATAAATGTAGCATAGCTTCTTCAGCCATGCGGGAAGCCGCCCATTGTCTTCACTAGCAGAGAGGTGTGGACAAGGAACCCGAAAGGCTGGTGACCTTTGAGCCCTGGCAAAGGTCAGGGCTATGCACCCACTGTTTAGTCCAGACAATGGTAGCTGAAGTAACTTCCCCACCAGATGGTCATGTAAATCCTTACTGATAAGATAGTCTGTCTGTTACTGGAACTTGCCTGCCTAAGGGCCAAACTAAATAAAAGGATGGCAAGGCCTGAGCAAAAGCAGAGTCCATCCTCTTGGGATGGGCTCTTGCCTGGCCCCCCCAATTTCCAAATTATTTCCTGTCTCATCTCTTTCATTTGTGTGTGGCCCCTCTTCCAGATTCTGAACCCTGAACCACGCGGGACGTGGGGGAACATACACACAGCCACTCATCTGTTTATGGGCACTTGGGCTGTTTCCAGATCTTAGCTGTTGCAAATTGTGCTGTTATAAGCATAGGGGTGCATACATTCTTTCTGATTGGTGTTTCAGGATTCTTGGATATATTCCTAGAAGTGGTATCACTTGGTCAAATGGCAGTTTCATATTTAAGTTTTTTGAGGAAACTCTATACTGTTCTCCGTAGTGGCTGCACCAGTCTGCATCCTAGCAGTATACCAGGATTCCCTTTTCTCCACATCCTCGCCAGCACTTTTCATTTGTTGATTTGTTAATGGTAGCCATTCTGACAGGTGTGAAGTGATACTTCATTGTCGTTTTAATTTGTATCTCTGTGACGTGACTATTAGTGACTGAGCATTTTTTCATGTGTCTCTTGGCGAACTGTATGTCTACTTTGGAAAAGTATCTATTTAGGACCTTTTCCCATTTGTTAATTGGATTGTTTGTCTCCCTTTTGTTAAGTTGTATGAGTTTCTTATATATTTTGGAAATTAACCCCTTATCAGATGTATCATTGGCAAATATGTTCTCCAATACAGTAGACTCCCTTTTTCATGTTATTGATGTTTTCTTTTGCTGTGCAGAAGCTTTTTATTTTTATGTAATTCCATTTCTTTAGTTTCTCCTTTGTTTCCCTTCCCCTAGGAAAACACATAGCTACTAGAGGCCCAGTGCATGGATTCATGCACCGATGGGGTCCCTCACTTGGCCTGTGGGGATTGGGCTGAAACCAGCTCTCCAACATCCCCCAAGGGGTCCCAGATTGTGAGAGGGCGGTTCTCAGGTGACACACCCCAGAATCGGGCTTCCTCCTCTCTGGTTCCTGGTGTGTCACCTGAGAACTGCTGCTGCCAAGTCACCGCAGCTTGGCAGCTCCTGTGTTGAATGTCTGCCCCCTGGTGGCAAGTGCATGTCATAGCTACTGGCAAGTCAGCTGGTTGATTAGGTTTTTATATATATAGATGAGAGATGTCTTGAGATTTTGCTGCCTTCTAAGATTTTATGGTTTCATGACTTACATTAAAGTTTTTTATCCATTTTGAGTTTATTTTTGTGTACAGTGTAAGTTGGTTTAGTTTCTCTCTTTCTCTCACTTTCTCTTTTTTTTTTGCATGTATCTGTCCAATTTTCCCAATACCGTTTATTAAAGAGACTATCTTTACTCCATTGTATGCTCTTGGCTCCTTTGTCAAATATTAATTGAGTATAATTACCTGGGTCAATTTCTGGGATCTCTGTTCTGTTTCACTGATGTTCCAATGCCTGTTCTTGTGCCAGTATCAGGCTGTTTTGATTACAGTGGCTTTGTAGTGTAACTTGATATCTGGTATTGTGATCCCTCCAACTTTGTTCTTCTTTCTTAAGATTTCTGTGACTATTCAGGGTCTTTTTTGGTTCCCCGTAGATTTTTGGAGTATTTGTTCTAGATCTGTGAAATATGCCATTGGTATTTTAATAGAGATTGCATTGAATTCATAGATTCAGTGGGTAGTATGGACATTTTAATGATGTTGATTCTACCAATTGATGAATACAATGTATTCTACCATTTCTTTATATCTTCCTCTACCTCTTTATTCAATGTCCTATAGTTTTCCAAGTACAGTTTTTTACCTCCTTCGTTAAGTTTATTCCTAAGTATCTAAGTGGTGAAAGCAGACATCCCTCTCTTGTTCCTGTTCTTAAGGGAAATGGTTTTAGTTTTTGCCCATTGAGTATGATGCTGGCTGTAGGCTTGTCATATATGGCCTTTATCATATTGAGGTGTGATCCCTCTATTCCCACTTTGCTGAGAGTTTTTATCAAAAATGGGTGTTGAATTTTATTGAATGCTTTTTCTGTATCTATGGATATGAGTATGTGATTTTTGTCTTTCAGTTTGTTTATGTGATGTATCACATTTATTGATTTGTGAATATTGTACCAGCTTTGCATCTCTGGAATAAATCCCATTTGGTCATGGTGTATGATCATTTATTGCTGGATCCAATTTGCTAATATTTTGTTGAGGATTTTAGCATCTATGTTCATCAGGGATATTAGCCTATAATTCTCTTTCTTTGTAGTGTCTTTATCTGGTTTTGGAATTAGGATAATGCTGGCCTCATAAAAAGAGTTTAGAAGTGTTCCTTCCTCTTGGATTTCCTGAAATACTTTGAGGCATATAGGTGTTAGTTCTTCTTTGAATATTTGGTAAAACTCCATCTGGACCTGGGCTTTTGTTTGCTGGGAGTTTTTTTATTATTATTACTTCTATTTCATCAGTTGTTATTAGTCTATTCAGGTTTTCTGATTCCTCTTGATTCCGTTTTGGGAGATTGCATTTTTCTAGGAATTTGTCCAATTTATCCACATTGTCCAGCTTGTTGGCATACAGTTGTTCATAGTATTTTCTTACAATCCTTTGTATTTCTGTGGTCTCAGTGGTTACTCCTCAACTTTCATATCTGATTTTATTTATTTGGGTCCCCTCTCTTTGCTTCTTGATAAGCCTGGCAAAGGTTTATCAATGTTGTTTATCTTTTCAAAGAATTAGCTCTTGGTTTCATTAAACTTTTGTATTTTTTTAGTTTTTTTAGTTTCTATGTCATTTATTTCCACTTTGATATTTATTATTTCCTTCTTTCTACTTACTCTCAGCTGTTATTGTTGTTCTCTTTCTAATTCTTTAAGTTGTAGGGTTAAAATAGTTTATTAATAATTTTTCTTGTTTTTTTGAGGTAGGCCTGTAATGCTATTAATTTCCCTCTCAGAACTGCTTTTGCTGTGTCCCATAGATTTGGAGTTGTTGTGTGTTCACTTTCATTTGTTTCCAGGAAGTTTTTTATTTATTTCTTGGTCTTATTGGTAACCCACTCACTAACATGCTATTTAGTCTCCATGTGTTTGAATGGTTTTGAGTGTCTTTACTATAGTTGATTTATAATTTTATGCCATTGTGATCTGAGAAGATACTTGATATGATTTCAACCTTCTTGAACTTGTGGAGACTTTTTTTTGTCCTAACATATGGTCTATCTTTGATAATAACCCATGTACATTTGAGAAGAATGTATATTCTGCAGCTTTGGGGTGAAATGTTCTGTAAATGTCAATTAAATCCATGTGATCTAGTGTGTCATTTAGAGTCATTGTTTCCTTGTTGATTGTTTTGTCTGGGATATCTATCCAGTGAAGTCAAGGCAATTGCTCCCCCTGTCCCCCAGGCAAAAGCTACTTGGATGGTAAAGGTCTGCCTGAGAAAGATGTTCTCTGCAGTATGGGGCAGTGTTTCAATACAGGAAACTGGGGTGGCTACCTTCGGAGCTCTGACCCCAGAGCCCCCAACCCTGAAATCTCCTCCCACAGCTCCAGTCCACTCTGTCCTCCTTCTGCCAGAGCTCAAAGTGAGTGGTTGCACACAAAATTTTATGTGTTGGCCCTTTAAGAGGCCCTGCATTTTCAGCTGTCTCTCCCTGGCAGACAGCAACCCCACTGGTTTTCACAACCAGATGTCATGTGGGCATCTTTCTCAGTTCTGGTGCTCTGGGCTAGGAATACCAGCTTGGGGTTTAGACCCCAGAGCTCTCAGTGGGAACTCCCACAGCTGAGATATGCCTCCTGAACTTTAGCTGCTGTCTTTGGGATCCTGGGCAGCCCCCTCTCTTGCCTCTGCACTTCCTATGTGATCTCCACTCTCTGTCCTTGGTTATAAGGGTTCTCTCCAGTCTTCAGTTCATTATTCAGGATTTTTTTTTCTATATTTTAGTGGTAATTCAAGTTTTATCCTGGGAGAGTGTCAATGTAGCTTCCACTTACTCTGCCACCTTTTTTCACAGCTTCCTTATTTTTTATGCCATTTTACTCTACAGCACAAGCTTACCTCATGGCACATCCAAAAATCAGTTGTTTTATGGGGAAGACAGAGAGAGTTTAGGTTTATCCATGTATTTCATAGAATGTTGCTCTGTTAGCTAACTGGCTGTATTAAACCCAAATAAAACAATACTATGAAAGAATAATAAAATATTCAGAATTTATTTATCAAAGAGGAAACCAAACATGTATGATTGTGATGATGCTGTTGTAATAACCTAGTTATTATTTAACAGCAAAGGAAAAAAGGGAAGACTGGACACAAGCATACCATTTATACAGCTTTGCCAAACATTCTCCAAGTCTGTTCCCTGCTGATCGATGGCAGAAGGGACCAGACAAAGGCAGTTTAGAGGTGTACCCATTCGGTTCTAAATGATGTGGGAAGATGCCTACCTGTTTGCCAGTCACACCTGGGAACCAATTAGTGGCCATGATGGGCATGGCTACTGCAAGCCAGCTAAACCTGAATATTTAAAACTTCCAAACAAAGGAAGTTCCTGCCCTTCACTTTCTCTTGACTCCAGGGCCCTGGGCTCCTGTGACTCCTGTTGCAGTGGGCTTTGCTTCCCTGCGCGCAGGTAGCTCATGGCCATTGGAGCTCCACACATGGACTAATGGACTTTAATTAGCTTGGATGCTGAACCACACCAGCTGCAACATGGAATGGAAGCTCTGGACACTGGCCTTGTGCCTGGCTTTGCTGAACACCCAGCTGCCCCACTTTCAGGACTGGCTTAAGGGAAATAGGACATTGCAACCTGAAGAATGTAACTCCATGCCAATAAAATCACCTCGCATTCTCCTGTGGGGACTTCTGAAAGTGCCAATTTCAGCAGTGCCCTAAGAACCTCACCCCCAGGAACAGTGGAGGATTCCCACTCATGTACTCCTCTGGCAGCAATGGCATTAACAAAATGTGCACATTAGTAATACTTCCCAATAGGTTGTTCTTCCATATTCTTTATGAGGTAAAAACTATTCAATGAGATTGAAGTTTAAAGTTATATTTAGAGAGTTAAAAGTTTACTCAAGGACATGCTTTTAATCAATGAAAAAAATCTTTATTAATTTCCAGTTCCCGTCTTTATTCTTGAGTTGTTCTGCCTCCTTAAGAATACAGAGCTAACAGTCTACAGTTAGAACAAAAGCAGTGTCATTATCAGTAATTAAAAGTTTATTGAATGCTTACTGTCTGCAATGCACTTTAAGTGGTGAAAAGGAGAATAAAACATAGAATTTTAATTTAAAATGACAAAAATTTTTTCACAATTCTTTTTTTTCCTTTGCTGTGGGTGGTGAGAAAATCATCTCCCCCTACTTAAATTATCAACATTGAAAAGGCAAAATTTCAAATATGAATGTACTGTTTTATAATAAAATAAATTCTTGATTTCCATTGCCATATCCAAATTCAAAGGCCAGTTCTAACATAGTAAGATCTCACATTTTTTTTCCTATCCAATATTACACCCATTCTGTAAAGTTTTAGAGAGTAACAGCCAATTCCAGAGATAAATATGCCTTCTGGACCAGTTCCTGCTAGATTATCTCAGCTCTGCCACTTTAGAGCAAGAGAGTCTAGTCCTGTTACTGAAATTCTTTGTGCCTCAGATTCCCTGTGTATAAAAGGTACATGCTTAAACTTAAACTTACCTATTTGTTATGATTAAATGATACAGTACACTATTCCTTTGCCAAACATGAAGTGCTATTTAAAGGTGTGGAATCATGCTATCCTATAATAAGCACAAAAAAGTAATTGCTCAATGGAGTCAAGACAGTCTCTTCAACAAATGGTGTTGGGAAAATTGGACAGGTACATGCAAAAAAATGAAGGAAGACAGGAAACCATAAAAATACTAGAGGAATCCAAAGGCAACAAAATCTCAGACATATGTCATAGCAATATCTTTACCGATACAGCTCCTAGGGCAATGGAAACTAAAGGAAAATAAACAAATGGGACTATATCAAAATAAAAAAACTTCTGCACAGCAAAAGAAACCATCAACAAAACAACAAGAAAGCCCACTGCATGGGAAAACATATTTGCCAATGTTACATCCAATAAGGGTTTAATCTCCAACATTTATAGGGAACTCATACAACTTAACAAAAGGAAGATAAAAAA
>NW_005370887.1:592989-608133 GCF_000412655.1 Myotis brandtii | reverse complement strand
AATCAAAAGGACAATGAGGTACCATCTCACACCTGTCAGAATGGCTATCATCAACAAATCAACAAATGACAAGTGCTGGCGAGGATGTGGAGAAAAGGGAACCCTCATGCACTGCTGGTGGGAATGCAGACTGGTGCAGCCGCTGTAGAGAACAGTATGGAGTTTCCTCAAAAAACTAAAAATGGAACTTCCATTTGACCCAATGATCTCACTTTTAGGAATATATCCCAAGAAACTAGAAACACCAATCAGAAAGGATACATGCACCCCTATGTTCATAGCAGCACAATTTACCATAGCTAAGATTTGGAAACGCCTAAGTGCCCATCAGCAGATGAGTGGATTACAAAATGGTGGTACATCTACACAATGGAATACTACACTGCTATAAAAAGGAAGGAACTCCTACCATTTGCAACAGCATGGATGGACCTGGAGAGCATTATGCTAAGCGAAATAAGTCAGTTGGAGAAAGATAAATATCACATGATCTCACCCATTTATAGAATATAATGAACAACATAAACTGATGAACAAAAACAGATCCAGAGACAAAGAAGCATTGATCAGACCATCAAACCTCAGAGGGAAGGCAGGGGAGAGTGGGGGTAAGGGGGAAAGATCAACCTAAGGACTTGTGTGCATACATATAAGCATAACCAATGGACACAGACACCATGGAGGTGAGGGCATGAGTGGGGGGTGGAGGGGAGGCAATGGGGGGATAAGGACACATATGTAATACCTTAATCAATAAAGAAAATAAAAAACAAAACAAACAAACAAAAGTAACTGCTCAAAATAATATTTTCATTGGTCTTCAGTGAGTGGGGCCTAAAATATCTATTGTATTCCCCTCTTTGTTTTAAAGCCCTGGGTCTCAAGGAGGTCCCTGTTACTATAAATATGCCATATGAAATAATCTATATAGTAAAAGCCTAAGTGACCAGAATGACCAGTTGCTATGATGTGCACTGACCACCAGGGGGCAGATGCTCAATGCAGGAGTTGCCCCCTGGTGGTCAGTGCGCTCCCACAGAGGGAGCACAGCTCAGCCAGAAGCCAGGCTCACAGCTGGCAAGTGCAGCAGCAGTGGCAGGAGCCTCTCCTGCATCCACGGCAGCGCTAAGGAACAGGAGCCAAGCAGCTAGGAGCAAGGGGTCCCAGACTGTGAGAGGGAAGTCCGACTGCCTACTTAGACCCGACCTAAGCCAGCAGGCAGACATCCCCTGAGGGCTCCTGGACTACAAGAGGTCGCAGGCCAGGCTGAGGGACCCCACTCCAGTGCATGAATTGCGTGTACCGGTCCTCTAGTATCTACAATAATTGTCATAGTAGTCTGTCAAGGTACCTAGTCATGGTGGGCCACAGTGGAAACCACTTATTATTGGCAATAATAAAAAGAAACAAGAGCAATAGAAGGAAACAAACTACTGATACATGCAGCAACATGAATGAACTTCACAAATATTATGCTGAGTGAAAGACACTGATGGATACAAAAGAAGTTCATACTGTATGATTCCATTTTTGAAAGTCTAAAATACATAAACTAAGGAGGGCATGAGGGAACATTCTCCAGTGATGAAAATTTCCTATGTTTTCAAAATGATGTGGATTACACTAATGCCTGTATTTTTGAAAACTGATATAAAGGAACTACTTAAGACCTGAGCATTTCATGGTCAATAAAATTTACTTAGCTTTTTAAAAAAGACCATCTAAAATTATTATGGTTATTTTTTATTAATTCTTATATTTTGTGGGTGCCTGCTGAAATATATACAAATGCAAAAGATGTAATTCTTGGAATTTAGTAAAAAATGTAGAGGGGGTAGTGATAAAAATTGGGGAGTGGGTGTGTATAAAGATGAAACATGACTAGCCATATGTTAAAAAATGCTGGAAGTTGGGAGACATACACAGGGGGTCTCCATTCTCTCCACTTTTGTATATTTTTGAACATTTTCCATAATAAAAAGTTGAAAAGAGAGGCATCATCTGGGTTCATAGCATTATAAGAGAAAACTGAACAGGAGGTGGACAGAACTTGTTCGAGGTCTCAAAGCCAGACAACAAACCCACGTTCAAGTTTAACCTTCTTCCTCTGACCCCAATGAAACAAAACATGAGATTTTTGGAAAGACTAGTTTTAGAAAGGGCAGGTCCATAATAGAAGGAATTGTTTAAGCATACATATACTTATTTCCTGTCCCTGTTGCTTTCAAACAGGTTTTTTAAATTTAAATTGCATATGATTCGAATTTCAGACCCAAGTGACTGCCAGGGTCAGAGAAAGCATCCCTCCACCCCCAAATAAACACAAAACCAAAATAAGAACACAGCCAAGAGTTGGCTTGCTTTCTTCCGGCGCTGAAATCATCCTCCCAGGCAAAGCAAGCAAAGGCATTCGGTGAGAGGGCGGAGCTTGGTTCTCCGTGCTGGTGTGTTGCTATGATGTGCACTGACCACCAGGGGGCAGATGCTCAATGCAGGAGTTGCCCCCTGGTGGTCAGTGCGCTCCCACAGAGGGAGCACAGCTCAGCCAGAAGCCAGGCTCACAGCTGGCAAGTGCAGCAGCAGTGGCAGGAGCCTCTCCTGCATCCACAGCAGCACTAAGGAACAGGAGCCAAGCAGCTAGGAGCAAGGGGTCCCAGACTGTGAGAGGGAAGTCCGACTGCCTACTTAGACCCGACCTAAGCCAGCAGGCAGACATCCCCTGAGGGCTCCTGGACTACAAGAGGGCGCAGGCCAGGCTGAGGGACCCCACTCCAGTGCATGAATTGCGTGTACCGGTCCTCTAGTATATTAAATAATTGTCATAGTAGTCTGTCAAGGTACCTAGTCATGGTGGGCCACAGTGGAAACCACTTATTATTGGCAATAATAAAAAGAAACAAGAGCAATAGAAGGAAACAAACTACTGATACATGCAGCAACATGAATGAACTTCACGAATATTATGCTGAGTGAAAGACACCGACGGATACAAAAGAAGTTCATACTGTATGATTCCATTTTTGAAAGTCTAAAATACATAAACTAAGGAGGGCATGAGGGAACATTCTCCAGTGATGAAAATTTCCTATGTTTTCAAAATGATGTGGATTACACTAATGCCTGTATTTTTGAAAACTGATATAAAGGAACTACTTAAGACCTGAGCATTTCACGGTCTATAAAATTTACTTAGCTTTTTAAAAAAGACCATCTAAAATTATTATGGTTATTTTTTATTAATTCTTATATTTTGTGGGTGCCTGCTGAAATATATACAAATGCAAAAGATGTAATTCTTGGAATTTAGTAAAAAATGTAGAGGGGGTAGTGATAAAAATTGGGGAGTGGGTGCGTATAAAGATGAAACATGACTAGCCATATGTTTAAAAATGCTGGAAGTTGGGAGACAGACACAGGGGGTCTCCATTCTCTCCACTTTTGTATATTTTTGAACATTTTCTATAATAAAAAGTTGAAAAGAGAGGCATCATCTGGGTTCATCGCATTATAAGAGAAAACTGAACAGGAGGTGGACAGAACTTGTTCGAGGTCTCAAAGCCAGACAACAAACCCACGTTCAAGTTTAACCTTCTTCCTCTGACCCCAATGAAACAAAACATGAGATTTTTGGAAAGACTAGTTTTAGAAAGGGCAGGTCCATAATAGAAGGAATTGTTTAAGCATACATATACTTATTTCCTGTCCCTGTTGCTTTCAAACAGGTTTTTTAAATTTAAATTGCATATGATTCGAATTTCAGACCCAAGTGACTGCCAGGGTCAGAGAAAGCATCCCTCCACCCCCAAATAAACACAAAACCAAAATAAGAACACAGCCAAGAGTTGGCTTGCTTTCTTCCGGCGCTGAAATCATCCTCCCAGGCAAAGCAAGCAAAGGCATTCGGTGAGAGGGCGGAGCTTGGTTCTCCGTGCTGGTGTGATGGGGAACAGCTGCGTTCCCTCCAGCTCCCAAAGAGGTGAAAACTCGTTAAGCGATGCAATGATCGTTCTGAAACCTGCGCGTGCGTGTCTGTGGGTCCGTGTGAGCGAAGGGGTGGGTGTCAGCTCCCAGGCAAGCGGGATCCGAAGTCAGGAAGGTGTGCAGCGTCTCGGTTTCAGAAGCGGCGAAGGGTAAACCGGCTGTGACGGTTCAGGAGGACACACCCACGCTGGATCTGTCTCCTCCACGCAGGCACTTGAGCGTGGAAAGTAAATCCCATTTCGAGAACGAAAACGCTAACGACCGCTAGGTTTCGACGTCTGGGGAATATTTATTCCTGGTTCAGCTGATGGGAAAACCTGTGCCTGGCAGCCCCTGATTGGTGGAAAAGAAAATGGTGATAGTGGGGTGGAAAGAGGATTTGACCAGCCTCCTCCTGCCTCCTCCACCTGTAACTCATCCTTCCCGGTCTCCTCTCCACCCGCGGGACCCTTTCAGGCTCAGGCCAGGTGAAGGGCAAACAAAAACCTGGAATATATTTAAGCAAAAGCAGCCTTAACCTTGTTGTCCTAAGACCATTCATCAGATGTGAGAGACTCGAGGGAAACGTGCTCCAGGTGGTGCGGCCGGGAGCGCCTTTCTGAGCCTCCCGCCTCCTCAGCAGCTCCCCAGAGATCAGCTCTACCTTTGGTGGTGGATCCCCAGACCCCGCGCCCCCAGGGTGGCTCTGACATAGGGGTCCCCGTGAGGAGCCAGAAGGAGAGGCGGAGAGGGGAGGAGGGGGGTGGGAGAGAGGGGAAGATGTCAGCCCAATCCTAACCGCTCGGATCGCCACGAGAGTCCCCGTGACCCTGAACTTGAGGCGAAGCGCAGAACACCCCCACCTTCCTGCCTGGAGCTGAGGTACAACCTGCCCCACAACCACACCCCCACCCCCATCCGAGGAGCGGAGTGAAGCGCACCCGGCGCGGAAGGCAGCTGGCGCGGGGTAAGGGGCGGGGAGAGGCGCTGACAAATCAGCCGCGGGGGTGGCGAGTGGAGGGGAGGGAGGAGGGAAACGAGGAGGAGGAGGAGGAGGAGGAGGAAGAAGATCCCGACGAGAGAAGGGGACCCAAGAAAGGGAGCGAGCGACCGGGAGCGGCGACGCGGGGTGAGGTGGGTGCTGGCTTTAGAGCAGACCCGGGACCGAGCCTGGCCTTTAGCATCCTTCGCTCTCTCCCCGCCTTCCCTCCAGACCCCCGTCTGTTTCTCCGGGACCCTCTCGTGCTGGGGACAGGGAGTGGCAATTCGACGACAGGTTCGTGGGCTCGCCCCCCGCGACCCCAGCCTCTCCACGCTGGGCTGTGCCGCCTGCAGCCCGCTCTGGGGACCACCCCCTCCGGGTGCCGCCTCTGCCCTCCTGGTGCGCTCCGAGTCCCCCCTCTTCCCGTGGAAATCCTATTTGGGGTTGTTTAGTGTTCTGAAGAGGGAAGGGGGTGTCGGACGCCTGGGCAGCAGAGGGACCGAGGTAAGCTTGGTGCGTCCTGGCGCATCCTGTCCGGGGGGAGA
This sequence comes from Myotis brandtii, assembly GCF_000412655.1. NCBI lineage: Eukaryota > Metazoa > Chordata > Mammalia > Chiroptera > Vespertilionidae > Myotis > Myotis brandtii. Next base: position 602,646 of record NW_005370887.1, on the reverse strand, counting down.
GGCGTCTCCGAGACACCTGGCGGGGGCTGCGCGGCCAGAGGACCCCCGGGGCGTCTCTCTCCGAGCGGGGTCCTTTTCCCTGCTCTGAGCCTGCGGAAAGTAAGTTGACCAGGCTTTCCTCCCGCTGCCGACATTGCCTTCCTCTCCCAGGCTGAGAGGTCAGGCTTCTCCGAGAGCAGCTTTTCCTTCGGGAAAAGCGAGGGTGCTGGAGGGAGCGAGAGCATCCAACTTTCTCGCCTTAACTCCCCCACTCCTCCCTCTCGGTTCTCTCCGAAAACGAGCTGTGTTGGGCAACTAGTTAAATGGAAGTGCAAGCAGGGCAAGTCAACAGGTTAAGGGGTTAACAGGTGCGGGAGCGGGTGGACGCGAGCTCAGAGAACGCCCCCTGCGGTGGCGGGCGCGCGTCTCCTGGCGGCGGGCGGGCAGGGCCGGGCGCCTGTTCTAGGTAGATAGCTGGGGCTGGGGTGGCTGGTGGGGTGGATTAGAGCCAGTGCGGGTGGGCTCCCAGTTGGCCTGAGGTTCAGCCACACCCAGGGTGCGCAGGTCTCTTCCCTCCCCGTTCCCGGTCTGCCAATTAGACCTCCTCTGGGGTTCATTTTCAGAGAGTTCCTGACCCCATGCCTCCAGCTCCCTTTCTTTCCCTGTGATCTGTCTTCTGAACGTACTTCTAACTCACACTGTCAGCGTTTGGACCCTGGGAAGTTGAGAGAGGGGTCCATCTTTTTCTGCAACTCCACTTGGGAAATGCAGTGAGAACAGCTGAGATGATTCATCCCAATCCATGTCTAGGCAGCTAGACTTGGACTAGCCAAGATGGATGGGGTATGCTCAATTTTTAATGCAAAAGCTAAAAAAAGGCTTCTTTGTCCAATGGTGGAAATAAGGGTGCACTTAAAAGACCCTCACACTTTTGGGAGTTCTACTGATCTTTCAGGGTGTTTCTAGTTTTGTTTTACCCCAAAGTTCTCATTCAAAATGTATTTTGTGTTTTGCAGCTTGGTGTAAAGGAATTCATTAGCCATGGATGCATTCATGAAAGGACTGTCAAAGGCCAAGGAGGGAGTCGTGGCTGCTGCTGAGAAAACCAAACAGGGTGTGGCAGAAGCAGCAGGAAAGACAAGAGAGGGTGTTCTCTATGTAGGTAGGTAAGCCCCGAGTGTCATTTTGATATTTATTTATGACTGATGAGTTAGGATGATTGATGCTCTAAATGCTGATATTTCTCCCTTGATTCATTTTTACGTCATCACTTGTCAAAAGGATGGATGGAGTCAGTTATGTGTGGGTAGATAAATGTGTATATTTGAGCTAATAGTAAAAAGTGAGTGTAATCTTTTGTGTGTTTTTTTCCCCAGATTACTGAATTTTGCAATAATGCCAAGGACTTTTTTTGTTTCTTTTAAAAAATGTTTATGTGCATAAATGACTATTTTGGAGGGTTTTTTTAAATCAGTACTTTAGTATATGATCAAGAATATTTTTAAGAATCAAAATCATTCTGGGGTTTTTGGTTTCTGCATAAATGACTATTTTGGAGGGTTTTTTTAAATCAGTACTTTAGTATATGATCAAGAATATTTTTAAGAATCAAAATCATTCCGGGGTTTTTGGTTTCTTTTGTCGTTATGAAGAATATTTGCTAATTTTAGAGTATTCTTTAAAAAAAAAAGACTTTGATATGGTCCTGGGGTACCTAACAAGAGACCTGAAAAGGAAAGGACAGAAATGTCTTAGGTGGAGTGATTCCCCGAGATCACTTGGCAAGCTGGAGACCAAGAGCTCAAGAAAGTACTTGAGGGCTGCTAGTAACATCTCAGCGACATTTATATAGTTCATTTCTCAAATGATACACAAAATAAGCAATGAGATTGATGCTTATCATCTGTACCTTTCCCTAAATCCCCACCTTGGAGCATTCATGAAGACCTTGACTCTCTTTTTCTTATCTTAAACTATGTTAGATTGAGTATTATTTTACAAACTTCAGATTCTTTGGGAAAGGAACAGACACACATATATACACACTTATCCACAGGGACACAAATGCATACATGCACATAAATGCACACATGCACACACTGCCCATTTCACCTCTCCTCTTTCTCCTCTGAGCTCCTCCACAGTCTCTGTTGGGCCCTGTAGCAGCAGTAGCCACAGGATGAGCAGGAAGGTGGGGGATGAGCCTAGTGAGTGGTGTAGGGTTCTATGCCCATATCTGTGGGGTGAAAGAATGCTACACTGTCTCCAATATGGAAGGGCTGGAGAAAAGTTATTCTTAGAATGATTTTTATGGATGTTTCTCATATTATTTTTTTCTCATGGTTTATAGACTCTTTTATATTGGTTGATCTTAACACAAATCTTCAGTTTAATTACATGATCTTAGAACATATTTTCAGGAATTCATTGAATTAAAGTGTTACAAGAGAACAACATTGATAAGTTAACTTCAAATTTTTTCTTGTGAAGTGTAAATTATGTCTTTTTAGATGGAATTTGTAATACTGAATAGTGACATGCAGGTAATCAATATCTTTATAGTTGTCCTCAGTTTTCCAAGTCGTGCAACTACATGCTTACAAATAGTCTTTGATTTCAGTTACTTTATAACTTAGTAACTTTAAAGTTTCTTTATAATAATAACATTCACTTGATTAGTTTTTGTGGAGAGCGGCTACAGTGTTTGGACAGGTTCAAACCTCGGACTAATGAGAGGGCACAGTCCTCTCATTGCCACATGCAAGTCCCAGCTTGGAGGGCAGAGCCCTCCCAGCACAATTATAGCCAACAGCTATAGTTGTAAGCTTGAACCTATGGTCGGAACACGTGGCCCCACGTGTCTGAGTGATGTGGGCTTGATAGAGTTCAGGTGCATGTAATTGAGTAGGATGGAAACCCAAGAGAATGTTGTAAACATCTTGACCACGCCCTTACTTTGCCTCATGGAATCTGGCTATAAAATAAAGGCATGGCTTGTGGTCCGTGGAGCTGTCTCTCTATCTGGGAGCAGCGTCCCACCCAGACCCAGCTTTCATTCTCTTGTCTGTCTTTTCTCCATCCTTCACCACCCCCTCTCAGGGTCACCAAACCTGGCTGAGCTGGCGTGGCACATAAGGCGCCCAATGTGGGGCTGAGTATGCCATGGCCGTGCCAGTCCGCCACAGGTTTTTAGTGAATCCAGATACTATTGAATATTAAATTAATACATTTGCTCTTTTCTAGGTAATGAACAGGTTTTTCTTATCTGGAAAACTTTTTATTTCTTTTCATTGTTATTTATGTTTGGATAAATAAAGTTTTATTTTCAGAGATTCTGTTATTCATTCTAAGATTATTATATAAAATTGTAAATTGTTTACATGTCATATTTTTTTAAAAATCATCTTCAATGCCTATTATGGTATTTAACATAGCCTATGTTCTATAAATTATTTATTAGTTGTCATCTAATTAAAAGTTGAACTCAAAAACAGAACTTAGGATGAGAAGTGACTATGAGAAGACATAATGGTATTGCACAACTGTTGGTAAACTTTTTATGTAAAGGTCTAGATAATACATTTTTAGGCCATAATATCTCTGTCTCAACTGCTCAGCTCTGCTGTTGTCATGTGAATGAAGCCATAGACAATACTTAGTGTGACTGTGTTCCAATAAAACTTTATTATTACCAAAACTGGTGGTGAGTTAATATAGCTCATAGGCTATAGTTTTCTGACTCCTGGTAAAGTAGAACATAAACTTTATATTAGACAAAATTAAATTCTAGTACAGACTACACCACTTATTACCTCTAGGGTACTAGGGAAGTTATTTACATTTCTCAGTACCACTTCTCTCATTTGTAAAAATACAATTTAGACAAATGCACCTACCTTGCAGAGTTTTTGTGAGAATGTCATGATAAAACAAAACATATGAATAACAAAGCATACTTTAAAAAATTTAAACACTTTATTATTTAGAGCAGTTATAGTTTCATAGAAAAATTGAAAAAAAGGTACAAGGTTTCCTATGTACCCCCTAACCCTACCCATACATAGCTTCCCACATTATCAACATCCCTCACCAGAGTGGTACATTTGTTACAATTAATGAATTATTTGACAGAGCATTATAACCCAGAGTCCATAGTTTACTTTTTAGTTCATTCTTGGTGTTGTACATTATGTAGGTTTGGGCAAATATATAATGACATGTATCTATCATTATAGTATTATACAGAGTAGTTCAATGCCCTACAAATCCTCTGTGCTCTATTTATCCCAGGGCAGAAATTTTAATGAAGCCTAGTTAATTGATTCTTTCTTTCATGGATTGTATCTTCAGTGTTGTATTTAAAAAGTCATTGCCATACTCAAGGTCATGGAGGTTTTCTCCTATGCTACATTCTTGGAGTTTTATAGTTTTGCATCTTACATTTAGAGCTATAATACCTTTTGAGGGTTTTTATTATTGTTTTATGTGGAAGGTGTAAAGTCTCTGTCTAGATTCCTTTTTGTTTTTGTTTTTACATGTAGATTTCCAGTTGTTCCAGGATCATTTGTTGAAAGGATTATTTGTGCTCATTGTATTGCCTTCGTGCCTTTGTCAAAAATCAGTTAACTATATTTATGCAGTTCTATTTTGGGGCTCTGTTTCACTGATCTGTCTATTCTTTTGCCAATACCACTCTCTAGCATTATAGTAAGTCTTAAAGTCAGATAGTGTCAGTCCTCTAACTTCGTTCTTCTCCTTCAATATTGTATAGGCTGTTCTGGATCTTTTGTCTCTCCACATAAACTAGAATCTTTTTGTCAATATCCACATAATAACTTCTTGGGATTTTGATTGAGACTGAACTGAACTATAGATCAAGTCAGGAACATCTAACATATTGACAATATTGAATCTTCCTATTGATGACCAAAGAATCTGTATATATATAATCTGTATATATATATAAAATGCTAAGCGACCAACCAACCATCCAACCGGCTGGTAGGTATGATGTGCACTGACCACCGGGGGCACTCTCAAAGCAGAAGCTGCTGAGCGACAGCAACTTTGCAGAGTGCCCTCTTGCACTCCAGATCCCTCAGAGGATGTCAGAGAGCCGGTTTCGGCCCGATCTCTGCAGGCCTGGCCAAGGGACATGTCAGAGAGCCGGTTTCGGCCCAATCCCTGCAGGCCTGGCTGAGGGACCCCCACCTGCTGGAGGGACCCCACTCACTCCACAGATGCCCTTCTAGCTATGGCGCTGCCCCAGGTGCAGCCAGCCAGGGAGGGACTAATGGAGGTTGGCTCCAGGGCATGTCCGGCCTGTCTCTCCCAATCCCGCCCTACAGGCCACCTTCTAATTAATTTCCTTTCAATGTGCACGAATCCATGCACTGGGCCAGTAGTATCTCTATATTAATTTAGTTGATTTTGTTAACCAAAACTTATACAGATCTTATATATATTCTGTTAAATTTATACCCAAGAATTTTATCTTTATGGTGCTAATGTAAAAGGAATTGTGTTTTTAATTTCAAATTACTCTTGCTCATTGCTAGCATATAAGAAAGTAATTGACATTTATTTGTTAACCTCATGTGCAACCTTGCTAAAATTAATTATTAGTTTTAGGAGTTATTTTTTAAAATTATTCTTTTGGATTTCTACATAGACTATCATGTTATCTGTGAATAAGGACAGTTTTTCTCTTCTTTCACATTCTGTATACTTTTTTAGTTTTTTTTGTCTTATTGCATTAGCTTGGACTTCCAGCATGATGTTAAAAAGGATTAATGAGAGAGGGATATCTTTGCCTTATTCCTGGTCTTAGTAGGAAAGCTCTTTGTCTCTCACCATGAAATATAATGTTAGCTGTAGGTTTCTTATAACTATTCTGTATCAAGTTGAGGAAGTTACCCTCTATTTCTAGTTTACTGGATGTTTTTGTCATGAATTTTATCATATTTTTCATGAATTTTGCATTTTGTCAAATACATTTTTGCATCTATTGATATCATTATGTGATTTGTCTTTTAAACCTATGGATATGATGATTACTTTAATTTTCAAATGTTGAACCAGCCTTGCATACCTGGAATTAATTCCATTAGGTTCTGGTGTTTAATTCTTTTATACATTGTTGTATTTGATTCACTAATATTTTGTTGAGGATTTTTGTAAAACATACTTTTATATGAAGGAGCCATGGTTATTATCAAATAAGTTCTCCAACAGAATAATTAATTAGTCAACATATATATTTTTATCCTTACAAAACCTATTATCAATTACTAGTTTGGAAAATTGGAAGTGACTAAAGAAAAAATTCTAATTTCACTGTGGCTAAAAAAGTTTTGCACACTTTTCATAAACCTCATGAGAAAGTAAATTTTTTTCCTTTATAGTATTACTAGAGGCCTGGTTCATGACATTCGTGCACTGGGTGGGGGGGGGGGCATTCCTTAGCCCGGCCTGTGCCCTCTCCCAATCCAGGACCCCTCGGGGGATGTCTGCCTGCCAGCTTAGTGCTGCTACAGAGGTGGGAGAGGCTCCCACCACCACCGCTGCACTTGCCAGCCCTGAGTCCAGCTGGGGGGGGGGGGGGGTGGCATCCCTCAGCCCGGCCGGTGCCCTCTCCCAATCCAGGACCCCTTGGGGGATGTCTGCCTGCCAGCTTAGTGCTGCTGCAGAGGTGGGAGAGGCTCCCACCTCCACCACTGCACTTGCCAGCCCTGAGTCCGGCTTCTGGCTGAGCGGCGCTCCCCCTGTGGGAATGCACTAAGCACCTGGGGGGGGGGGAGCGCTCTGCGTTGAGTATCTGTCCCCTGGTGGTCAGTGCATGTCATAGCGACCAGTCGTTCCACCATTCGGTTGATTTGCATATTAGCCTTTTATTATATAGGATACTTTTGGCAACTACCTTTTAAAAAAATATTTTTATTGATTTCAGAGAGGAAGGGAGAGAGGGAGAGAGAGAGAAACATCAATGATGAGTGAGAATCATTGATCAATCATTGGTCCCCTACTGGGGACCAAGCCCACAACCCAGGCATGTGCCCAGGACCCTTCAGTCCGCAGGCCAATGCTCTATCCACTGAGCCAAACCAGCTAGGGCAGGAACTATCTTTTGATTAATTAAAGAACTATCATAAGAATTAATGTTATTTTTATGATTTTTCTTTTTGAGTGATACAAGTTTTCAATCAATATATTTCAGTTTAGTAGACAAAGATATTCTCAGTCAAATGGCTGAGAAATTATAAATTGAGAGTCAAATTCAAAAGCAGATGGCTCTCTTTATATAATGATAAGTATTATAACAGTAAAGGAAGAAAATAATCTTTAAAAATGTTCTAACACCACTTTGCTTACTAAGCAGTAGTGGTTGTGAGTATGGATTGCTATAAAATTCTCACAATATGTCTCACCTGCACCAAGTTGATAAAGTCAACATAACATGAACAGCATAGTTGAGTTCTGGCAAACTGGTCATTACTTCCAACCTTTTTCACTCTGCAGTTTTGTGAACTGAGGGAGAGGATGGGATGCGTGTAGGCCACCTCAGCTCAGGAAAATTACTAGTACTTATGTCCCTTCCGCTTTCATATTTTTCTAGTCACATAGCCACTTGGCACCTATTTTGTAGCAATATTTTTAAAATTACTGGTTACTCAACAATTAAAGCTTAGTTATTAATTAGATACTAATAAATTATTAACATGAGATAGGTCATTTGTTTGATAAGAAGCAATATTATCAAGATTCTCATTTATCTTTAACTCAGGATACATTCCATGACTTAGCCAAAGGTCAAATTCTCAGGTACTACTGAGGAAGAGAGGAAAGACTACAGACCCCTGTTAAACATTTCTTTCTACTAGTCATTTTTAAACATATGGGTTGCAAAGAGGGACAGGTGGTTAGTGGTTAGAAATATTCTCTCAAATACAGGCTGTTTTCACTTAATATAGTTCCAGGATACATGGATTCAGAAACTACAGTTAATTAAATAACATGAATCCCTAACAACACAGTTCAAATTTCTGTGACCATGACACATGAACTGTGAGTGACTGCACAAAATACAAACCCTGCTCTTAGCTCTTCAGTCCACAGTCACTACATAAATAACAGAAACCCACTGTGATACATGCCCAAATCACATTGCTTCTTTCAATGCCTGTTGGTGATTGGTCACATCTGCTAGTCAGTTCATATAGACAGCAAAGCTCACGGTTATTTTACATCCATGTGATATGTTACAAAAATGCATAATTGAATTAGGAAATTGGCCCTAAATGATGCAAGTGTAGCAAAGAAAGTGAAAAATGCTGGAAGTAAAATTTGATTCAAACATGAATTTATTTATGGATGAAGTAGCTGACTGTGGGAATATTGACATCACTGTGGTTCAAGAGACTCTAGATGTGCAGCCAGAGGAACTTATTGAAGCTGAAAAGATTGACATGCACATAAAAGCGATTGTGATGAATACAGTGAAGATTGCCCAGAGGAAGTGGTCCCCAAAACACCTCACTTTAAAAGAACAGAGACATATGATGACATTAAAAGTACAAAGGGTAACATTTTAGAAACTGATCCAAATTTACTAATTTACAACTAAGGTTTAGGAAAGATGTTGCTCCATATACGAAGTTATACAATGAGAATAAGAATACATGCAGTGTTTAAACTACTTGTTAAATTTTTTACAAATAAATAAAACATTTATTCTCAATATATTGAATTACAATATACTAAGTAAATATTAGTGTTACTAATTTTATTCCTCCGCATTTATAAATGACTAAGAGCTTTTAATGTTTTAACAAAAAATGGTAAAGGTCATGGAACAATGCTAATTTTTACCACTGATTAATTGGTTAACTGTAATTTTTATCATTGATTTTTAAGATCACATTCCACAACTTCAATTCAGCTTGTGCATAGTCATTTTATGATCTCATAATACTATTCAAAGTGAGCATTGCCTGAAACACACACACAAACACACACACACACAGACACACAACATCATATATATATGTGTGTGTGTGTCCCAAGAAAATGTATACACACACTTTGAATAATTATAAAGACAGTGTTTATTAAAATCCATTTCATTTTCACAATTAAGCTATCAGCTCTTAAATGTGTATACATTTTTTGGGACACCCTGTATGTATGCATGTGTGTATATGTATGTATTTGTATATATATAAAATACTATCCTATACTCTGTAACATATTTAACATCTGCACAATTTCATTTATATGATTTCATGATCCAGAAAATTTGAAACCAGAGCTTATGTTCTTAAGTACAAAACTATATTTTTTTTGAGAATTTTTATGAGTCTATTTGAGCCAAAATTGATGACATATGCTGGGGAGCAAGATCTCAAATGCTCCTTTATGTTTTATTTTTATTGGAGATCTTAAATATTCAAAAATTGGAAGTTCTTAAATATATATACACTAGAGGCCCGGTGCACAAAAATTTGTGCACTCGGGGGGAGGGGGGTTCCCCAGCCTGGCCTGTGCCCTCTCGCAGTCTGGGACCCCTTGGGAGATAACGACCTGCTGGCTTAGGCCTGCTCCCGGGTGGCAGAGGGCAGGCCCAATCCCTAAGTGCAGCCCCTGGTCAGGCTCAGAGCAGGGCCGATTGGGGAGTTGGGG
>NW_005370887.1:588333-591961 GCF_000412655.1 Myotis brandtii | reverse complement strand
TATAGTTGCTTAGAGTTGCAGCTGAGAGGCTGGCAAGTGAGGCGGCGAACGTTGGAATCTGCAGCAAGCAAGCCTCATGCTCGCTTCAGTGCCTGGCTGCCTGCCGCCATCTTGGCTGACAGTTAATTTGCATATACTCACTGATTAGCCAATGAAAAGGGTTTCTCTTTTATTAGTGTAGATAATTTTATTAAATTATTAAAAACTTTCCTTGAATGTTTTGTATAATGGAAATTTAAATATGATGCATGCAAATTTTACTTAATATCATATAAATATATTTTCATAAATATATTTAATGAACATTTTCAATATTTTTCTGCATATTTATTTAGATCAACTTATCTATCATCATATTATTGAAATCATGAATGTGTACTTCTAAAGTTTTACATAAATTTGGAAGTAGAAATTGCCTCAAACCAGTGTTTTCTAGATTTGATCTATGAATTACCTGCTTTAGGTCATGAGGGTTGTTAAAAATGCAAATATCTGTACATGATATTTACTGAGTATTTGAGGCTCTGACTCAGTCGTCAGTATTTTTATCTATCTTCCACCCAGTTAATTCTGCTGTACTCTCTCCAGTTTAAGAACCAACTTCTCAGAGATTATTTAATTAATCTTACGTATGCATTTTATTGATAAGGAAACTGAGGCTCCCTTACACTTTTTTCCTTTGACTTGAAATGTGTTTACAGGTATTCCTAGCATACTTAGTAAGGGTTTGCAAAACAGTGCATTTTAAAACTAAAGATTGGTAAGCAGCTAGTATCCAAAGATAAGTTTAAATATTCACATTTTTTTTCTTCATTTCGTTATATTCTTCTATGTATGATAGAATTACATTATTTGACTTATTGTATGCCGTGGTCGGCAAACTGTGGCTCGCGAGCCACATGTGGCTCTTTGGCCCCTTGAGTGTGGCTCTTCCTAAGTCTTAGGAGTACCCTAATTAAGTTAATAACAATGTACCTACCTATATAGTTTAAGTTTAACAAATTTGGCTCTCAAAAGAAATTTCAATCGTTGTACTGTTGATATTTGGCTCTGTTGACTAATGAGTTTGCCGACCACTGGTATAGTGAATCTCCAATCCATTATTTTTCTCCAAAAATATTTTATTAGAAAACTGGTATGAATTACACTGAAAATGCTAATATTAGAGAACTTATAAATAAAATTATTAACAAACTTAGTTTTAATAAAAATGTTAATACATTATTTGTATAAAAGGTGGTCAAAATTTGGAGGAAGTTCCTCTCTTTTGCCATCTTGAAACTAGTGTTAGTAATACTTGAATGATAAAATACTCAATTCCTTCTAAAGGTTTACCTGGCTTAGTGGAAAGAACATGAGAGTCATTGAGACCTTGATTTGAATGTGCTTGTAGTCAGTTATTACCTATGCAACTTCAGAAAAATCATTTAACGTTTACTTGTAATTTCTTCATATATAAAATAAGCCTAATATACCTATGAAAATGTTACAAATATCAAATAAGATGAGATATAAAATGACTTTTACATAATAGGTGTTCAACATCGATTATGATTCTTTCTTTCCCTCCCCCTTTTACTTGTGTTTCATGGGTGAACTAATCTTGGTTGTGCTGGACTTTAGTAAAGCTGCCACAGTTCTGAATCTAAAATCATCTTTCCACTCACCCAGCGTTATCTCTCCCCCACCTCTGTAAGTTGATATGTGAAGTGGGGCAGTGGGATAAAAGTCATCATGTGCGCTAAAAACTTAATTGGAGAGAGCCTCCTGTTAGCTTTCCTTCCTTCTACTTGTAGTGATAGCTGAATTTCCTTGGTTTGGGTCTTTTGGCCTCGAGGATATCTTTGTGTATGGGCTTCTACAGATTGAAATTTTGTTTGGATTAGTTGTATTTAAAATGAGCTATTAGCAATGTAAGTCCAGTTTGAGACTTACGTTTATGAATTTGTTTGATTTTATAGGCTCCAGAACCAAGGAAGGAGTGGTCCATGGTGTGACAACAGGTAAGCTCCATGGGCTGTATCCAGGGATGATGTGGAAAATGCCTTGCAAGCTGTGTAGCCCCGGCACTCATCATTCAGAATGTCAACAACCACTGTGCCTGCGGAGGAGCAGTCTAAGGAAACATCAGCTCTGTTTAATCTTAGTTCTTTATTAAATATTTTAGATAGGTAAATATTTATTATAAATAAATAAAACAATATATTTAACTGTCAAGAATGGTGAATCCGAATTGACCAACTATGTTTAATTTACAAAGTAGTATAGAATATGAATATTTTGACTTAGTTAGGCCAGGAGTTTTCTACCTACAATATCCATGGAAAAGAAATTCTCCCAGCCCTAACCGGTTTGGCTGAGTGGATAGAGCGTTGGCCTGCGGACTGAAAGGTCCCAGGTTCAATCTTGGTTGTGGGCACATTCCCAGTGCAGGAGGCAGCTAATCGATGATTCTCTCTCATCGATGTTTCTAATTCTCTAGCCTTCTCCCTTCCGCTCTGTAAAAAAATCAATAAAATATATATATTTTTTAAAAAAGAAATTCTCCCAGTTAGCTAATCCCAAGATAAAAACCTAGAAAACTCGACCTTTAACCCTGTCAACTTCATGTATCACATTATAGGAAAATATGATAGTGTACTTAATCTGGACTTATGGAATGATATCTTTGAAGGTGCTTTAAAGATCAAAGCATAAATTATGATATAAGCTTACTCAGTTTTTCCCTCCTGAGTGTATGGTGTAAAAAACTTCCTATGGAGATTTTCTGAAAGTGTTGATTCTTATAAACTGAAATTTACTACATGATATCAAATACACTTAATTTTCAACATGTCCTAATTTAAACTTTCTTACTAAATTGCTTTATAATATAAATTTCTTTATTTTTCTCAAATTTTTAATTTGTATGCCAATTTAAAACTAGATCTTAATTTTATAATTTTGCTTAATGTCAAAGGTTAGATTTACTATATCTATTCTAAAAGTTGGTGCCATGTTTCCTTCCTGGAATTTTATTAAGTTAGTTAAAGTATATAATAAACATATCTGAAATACTGAATTTGCTGAGTAGACAGGGCTACTTGTTTTAGGGATGAAGGCTTCCAGTCAGATGAAGCTGTATGAACCAAAAGGGGAAAGACTGGTACATTTGGAGGAAAACATAAGCAACTTAAAATATTAGGCTATAATTGGTTGGGAGGAAGGTATCTTTTTTGATCCTGGTTATAATGTCTTTTCCCTTAATACAAAACACTTATTAGTCCTAGCTGGTTTGGCTCAGTGGATAGAGTGTCAGCCTGCAGACTGAAGGGTCTCAGGTTTGATTCCGGTTTTTATAATTTTGCTTAATGTCAAAGGTTAGATTTACTATATCTATTCTAAAAGTTGGTGCCATGTTTCCTTCCTGGAATTTTATTAAGTTAGTTAAAGTCAAATATAAATCTAATTAATGTATTAATTACAGATATACAGATAATTCTTTATAATGGATTCAAAATTATTTGTTGAGTACCTATTGTGAAATAATATAAAGAAAAATACAACAGTATCTCTGATTTTAATGAACTCAAAATACACTAGTGGAGGTAGATAGACAAACTGGGAAACAAATCAAATATATATATTA
>NW_005370887.1:578177-588145 GCF_000412655.1 Myotis brandtii | reverse complement strand
TCCCTTCCTCTCTCTCCAAAAATCAATAAAAATATATTTAAAAAAACATTTATTAGATGTAAAATGTACTTATTTGAGTGTTTCTTTCTCTTTTGTCTTTTTATCCTTTGTTTGAAAGACCTTACTAGGGGAAAAATGTCAAGGTTAATGGATAAACCCACTAGATAAATCAAGTCCTACAGAAATCTTTTTTAAATGTATCTATTATTGTTACATGTATACTCTGTCATTTTATAATTTAACTAATTTACTTATTCTGACAATGATAAAACCTAATGAAAATGTAATAAAGCACAAAATGCATTTTACTATGCAGTTTATATGTATTAAAATAGGTTAAGGGTTATACATCTATACTAATAAAAGGGTAATATACTAATGAGACCGGACATCTTCCGGACAAAGCCACGGTGGCTGGGGCTGAGGCAGAGGCAGTTAGGGACGACCAGGCCAGCAGGGAGAGCAGTTGTGGGTGATCAGGCTGGCAGGGAAGAGCAGTTAGGAGGTTCAGGCTGGCAGTGCAGAGCAGTTAGGGGGATCAGGCAGGCAGGCAGAGTGGTTAGGGCAGGCAGTTAGGTGAGCGGTTAGAAGCCAGAGGTCCTGGATTGCGAGAGGGATGTCCAACTGCCGGTTTAAGCCCAATACCTAAACCGGCAGTTGGACATCCCCCGAGGGGTCCTGGATTGGAGAGGGTGCAGGCCGGGCTGAGGGACACCCCCCCCCCGTGCACGAATTTTGTGCACCAGGCCTCTAGTATATAAATAATTACCTAGGTGTTGTAAAAATAAATTTTCATGACTGGCAAAAAAAAAAAATTTATGAATCTGTAAAAAGATCACAATTTACTTTTGTCTTTGCTCTTGCTTGAACAAAGCAAGCATACCCTTGCCCTGGGCTCTCCCTCTGTCTGAAAAGCTCTTCCCCAAGATCATATACTTGGCAAGCTCCCTCATCTCCTCCAGTCTGTTAAATGACACCTTCTCAATGGGGTCTGCCTGGACCTGTTTAAAATTGGCACCATTCCCTTCACTTTTGGTAGGCCTACCCTGCCCCCCACCCACTCTTAATTATTTTTTCTTTTTTTGCCAAAGCACTATCACCTCAAACTAGTAGATAAGTTATAACATGAAAATGTTCATTATCAAGCAAAATTTTCTATTCAGGTTCTTGGGGTGGCATGGGGAGGGGGGGTGATGATAACCCAAAGCACATAATTCACTATTTTTAAAAGATCAACATTCTAGAAATGTTTAAAAACATGAAATTTGCAGTACAGCTTTTCACTGCCATTTAAATTTGAACTTTGCATTGTGAACAGCCATTACTCCTTAGGAGGCATCAGTCATGTCCCAGAAGTGGCAAAAGGCAAATATCAAGCAACACCTGCTGTGCACTCTTCCTGGGTTTAGACTCCAGGGTCACTTGTCTCCCCCGCGCCCCCCCCCGCATTGCCCAGGACCACGAGTAAGCCTTTGTCCTACAGACCACCAGAGCTCCCATGACCTACAGAAACCCAGTTGCTTTGTCCACCCTGTTTAATCATTGCTTCTCCCAGCTGGTGACGTGAAATCTGCGCAATAATCATACGACTAGCACGTAACACTGAACAGTGACATGGTGTAACTTCCTAGACTGGGACTTATCTGGAGAGGATCTGTACAGGCACAAAGCATAACAAAAACTGTGTCTCCATTTGCTTAGGATATAGCCTGAGAAAAAATATCACCTCAAACCCCAAATTTCTGAAGTGTGGGATACAGGCAGACAAAAAATGAATTTGTGGGAAAAAAGAAAGCAAACATTGCATAGATAGAGATAAGAGATGCAAGGCCTATGTTTTATGGGCATAAACCTTATAAGGTGATGAGGGGTTGTTTTGTTTCTCCATTGTCTTTGAAATGATTAAAAGAGCAGATTATCTTGTCTTTTGCCACTCTTTCATAGAACTCTTTATTTAATCAAAACAAACATTTTTATTTGTGCTTTTTTTAATTGGTAAAATGCATGGAGAGAATATGTAAAGTTCAGCAATATGAATATGAATAGTTCAGCAATTATATCAGATAGTGTCTTAGAGAATTTTTGATATTAGATTAAATCACTGCATCTAAATATAATCTTAAACTATTGATACTGTTTTCTAAATATTTAACTTATTTTTAAAAAATCTACTGAAGGACCATATTCTATTTTGCTTTGTGAAAAGGAATTTTCAGTGTGTTCAGCAAACTTCTTCATTTTCATATTTTACTTAATGTCTGACTCTCTTGTTCCCATTAAAATATTGAAAATTAATCATATTAAAAACCTTTCTGTTTCAACTACCTGAAGTTTTATGAAAGGGCCAAAGGTTCCTCGTAACCATCCCTTACTCCACTGTTTATTTCTGATAGTAACATGTGTGAGCATGGATGTGTTATGTGACTCAGAAGGTATGGCGAAAATTAACCTCTTGAGTGAGATAAAAGAATTGGCACTGAGCCCTGGCTGGCGTCACTCAGTGGTTAGAGCATTGTCCCACACACCAAAGGGTCGTGGGTTCGATTCCCTGTCAAGGGAATGTAACTAGGTTGTAGGTTTGATCAGGCACATGCAGGAGGCAACCAATCGATGTGTCTCTCTTACATTGATGTTTCTCTCTCTCTCCATCCCCTTCTTCCTCCCTCTCTTCTATTCTTTCTAAAGATCAATGGAAAAATATCCTCATGTGAGGATTAACCAAAAAAAATGGCACTGAAATTGGAATAAAGAAATAAATTTCATGCTGAGTCCGATACAGCTGTAACTGCACCTGTAACCATAGCTTTCTGCAAACTTTCTTTAATAAAATATAAACCAAACTCAGATTGCTCATGGCTTTAAATTTGCAGTCATAAACTTCAAGCACCTTTTAGTGATTAAAACAAAGTATCTTAGCCAAAATTCAATATTTGGTCTTATGCTCACTTTGAAATCTTTACAGCTTTCATTTCTTCAACTCTTCAGCTGTCTGTGGTATGTGTACATAGAGGTCCTGAGAACTGGATAGCTAGTGGAAATAAAATTAGTTTAAGTTGCTGTTGTTCTATCCATCTCTTAATCTGTTGTTGCTCTTGATGTACCCCAGTGGCTGAGAAGACCAAAGAGCAAGTGACGAATGTTGGAGAGGCGGTGGTGACAGGGGTGACCGCAGTCGCACAGAGGACAGTGGAGGGAGCAGGGAACATCGCGGCCGCTACTGGCTTTGGCAGAAAGGACCAGGTGGGCAAGGTATGGATGGTTACATACGTTTCACGTTACACTTGTAAGCTTATGAGGTCATGGTGCTTTTCCATGCCAGGCTCTAGACAGGAATAAGATGCTTACTGGGGGACGGATAACTGGCCCTCTCCATTCAAAAGTACAGCCTTTATATGGGTCCTCTTTTTTGAGGTATTAACACAGATAAATGCCAGGAAGACTGCATAATGATCATGATTGTTTCATTTTATTATGGAAGAAAGTTCATGAAATGAACAATGTAATAAATGTCAAAGGAAGAGTGACATTTCAGAAAGAATGGGTGCTTTCATGTTGGCTATGAATCTTGGAATTCCTCTTTGTCGGAACAGAACAAATCACTTTGTGCCCCATTTCTTAATTTTCAAAATGAAGATCTTTTACTTGATTTCTTTCTAATGACATCGCCTCCGTTTAAATGACATGTTGAAATATCATGTAACAGTTTATTGCCAAAAATATGTTTGTGGGAACTGAGCTACTTAAAGTGCATAACAACCAGACATCATGGTTCTGGGGTGATTTAAAAATTCTCAGAAGAATTTTGACTTAGCATCTTTGATGCAACTGTGACTCTAGCATGATTATATAAAAGATATTATGACTTTCGTTTTAACCAGGTAAGTAATAGAAAACGAGGTGTCAACTGGAAGATGAAATTTTATAAATTTCATGACCACAGCAGCAGAATGATTTTTGCTTTTCCCCTTGCTCTTCCTTGAACAAAGCAAGCATACTCTTGCCCTGGGCTCTCCCTCTGGCTGAAGAGCTCTTCCCCTAGGCCAGTGGTCGGCAAACTGCAGCTCGCGAGCCACATGTGGCTCTTTGGCCCCTTGAGTGTGGCTCTTCCTAAGCCTTAGGAGTACCCTAATTAAGTTAATAACAATGTACCTACCTATATAGTTTAAGTTTAAAAAATTTAGCTCTCAAAAGAAATTTCCATCGTTGTATTATTGATATTTGGCTCTGTTGACTAATGAGTTTGCCAACCACTGTGAGGCCTAGAGCTTATTACTTGGCGAACTCCCTCATCTACTCAAGTCTTTGTTAAATGACACCTTCTCAATGGGGCCTGCCTGGACCTGTTTAAAATTGGCAGCATTCTCCGCACCTCTGGTGGGCCTAATTCCCCTACTCTTTATTATTCTTTTCTTTTTTGCCAAAGCATTATCACCTCTAACATAGTAAATAAGTTGTTATTTTTTATGTATGTTGTTTATTTCTCACCTTCTAAAATACAAGCACCATAAGGGTAGAATATATGTTGTTCGCTGATATTTCACACATGTCCAGAAAGCACCTCTCTTTTCTGGCAAACCGCCCTGAGTTCCTCCACTCCATGTGATCCTATGTGCCAGCTTACCTTGATGGATCATGAAAACATTGATTAAAAAGGACAGGACTAGACACTATGACATATTTAGATTTTTTCGCATGGAGTTCCATTGTCTGGGGCAATTGATGCTAATTTCGGAAAATCTGGACTGGGCTTTCAGTGACGTTCTTCAGCTAACACTTGAATGTATGGTTGCTGATGAGACTTCTTTGTGCAGAATATGGTTTTCAAATAATCTTATCCCTTGAGCTAACAGCTACAATAATCCCTATTTTGTGTCTAGAATCATAATTACATTTATTCCTTTATTACATTTCAAAACAAGGGAGACTTCAGATATCAGTGCAGAGATAATTAACCTGTTTTGTGTCCCAGACACTTTTGCCAATCTAATAGAAGCTTTGGGCCCTCTTCCTTCCAAAAATGTACACTCACATACACACACAAAAAGGCTTAGTGGGATCATGGAAGCCCTAGACCAGTGATCGGCAAACTCATTAGTCAACAGCCAAACATCAACAGTACTTCTTCAGAATAGACTCGCCCAGGCTGAAAACCGACTTCTGCGCATGGGCCATGAAGTTTCAATCGCACTGTACGCGCGCCCGCACGTGGTATTTTGTGGAAGAGCCACACTCAAGGGGCCAAAGAGCCGCATGTGGCTCATGAGCCGTTGTTTGCCGACCACGGCCCTAGACTGACAGAGCCCATGATTTAGACCATCCCCTAATTACACAGGTGGGGAAAGTGAAATCTACAGGAGGAAGTTAGTCCAACATCACATAGCCAACTGTAACAGACTGGATACCAGTAGTGCTTTTCCATCCATTACATCCCTTCCTCATAACCTAGCATCCTTTGGGTTTTTGTAAACTGATTTATGACAAGCAGATTTAACTGGAGAAATTATCAGCATTAGAATATTAAGAAACCATGGAAACATGTACCCCCACCCCATTTAAAACATACAATATAAATTGCAAATAAGGCATGAAAGTGCTTTATTTCTTACAAAATAGGACTTGTGTTTTACTCTTCTAAAATATTTTATTTACTTTAATATTTTAAAGCAGAAATTTTAAATGATGTGACAAAATTAACCATTTGGAGATATTCTCTTATGGGTACTTACAGGTTCTCACAAATTTCTAATATGAAATAAAGTCATAAAACCTAGAAGTTGCAGCATAGTTTTAGGGAAAACAACATTGAACTGGGAGTTGAAATGGCTGGTTTTCATCCCTGCTCTGTCACTAACTGGCTGGATGACAGTTTGCAGATCTCCTAAGACTCTTTCTCACCTAATGAGGAAACTATAATAGAAAATTGGGTTAAAGCCCCATTTAGCAATAAAATTTTGTATTTCTATAACTTAAGGAAGACACCAATAAACTTCTTTCATTGTGGTCACTTCCACTTCTATGAGATGCCAAAAGATCTGGGGCGTTTAAATAATATGGTTGAGTTTGCTCATTATAAAATTTGAAATACTTTAATTTTATCATTCAAATTCTTATCAAAGTGATTCTGGTGAATGGAAATAAGCAAATTATTGTTTTTTAACCATTTGTTACTGATTCATTGAGAACTTATTCTCATTTAAAAAAAAACACCAACAATGCTTATTCCCAGAAACTTTGTTAGATGTTGAGGCTAAAATAATGAGAAATGTTCTAGCAAACAAACAAAAAAGACTGGAAATCAATAAACAATCAGGAGTTGAAGGAGTAGCATTTCAGGCAAAAGCAAAAACATGAGGGAATCTCATGTGGTGTGGGGGTTCAGTGGCCAATCAAAGAGGGCTGTGGCTGGAGCCCTAAGAAGCTGGAGGAAGAGGCTAGAGAGTATGCTGGGGCCACATCATGGCTGGCCATATTAAGAATGCTGGTCTTTATTCTAAGAATAAAGGAACCTATCAAAGCTTGTTAAGCAAGGACGCCAGGTTACAGGTTTGCATGTTGAAAAGATATCTCCGCCTTAATGTGAGGAACCAGCTTAAAGGGGTCAGGGTGGTAGCCCAGTACCAATTAGTGGGTTGTGGTGGAAAGAGGAGATGACTGCATATACCAATCAAATACAGTGCTGGTGGGGGAAGAGGAAAAACATGGATCAATTCGAAGACTACGTAGAAGTTAATAGCAACAAGATTTGGTGGTGTATTTCATGAGATTTGGGGTAACAGGGATGTAACAAGTAGGGCTACTAGATGCTAGATTGTAGAGTGGAATCATGTTGGTACTATTCTCTTGGTGGTTGGTGCCTTTCTTGAAGATCAGGAACACAGCAAGAGGAGTAGCTGTGTTAGTGTTCAGCTTTCATGCATTTTAAGGATATTTGGCCCATTACTCCCTGACTGAGGAAACAAAGCTTCCTTCCTTCCTTCCTTCCTTCCTTCCTTCCTTCCTTCCTTCCTTCCTTCCTTCCTTCCTTCCTTCTTTCCTTCTTTCCTTCCATTTTGTGCTTTCCTGGTTTGTTTGTGTTTAAAACAAGAGCTCTATTAATTTTATCTCTCTCTCTCTCTCTCAAGTTTATCTCTTTGTAACATGCGAGATTTGGTGTATTCTGTCTCCTTTTGATGTTAACAGGGAGATATGACAACAGATACCTAAGTGTTTTTGTGAATTTGATTATCATATAAATGAAGCCACTCTTAGTAATCATTTCTAATGATCAGATATCAGATTAAAGGACAAATAAGATGTCTTGAATTTTAAGAATTTGCTTTATCAAATATTATTAGCTTCTTTGATTAATACCTCCGAATAATACATCTTCTGATCTGTATTTTTACCTGAGCACACAAGTGGTTACCAGCCATACAATTCATTTTTTGAAGCTCAGTCATTTGATTGGCATGATAGAACAGACCACGAATGCATTGGCAGAATATTCAAGTTAAGTTCAAACAAACAGTGATGTTATACAGAGAAAATTTGTTGCCCATGTCTATCGAGAACAAGTGATCTGCTAGTTCCAATGATATTATGTATAGAAAGTAGCTTGCATAAGATTTGTTCTGTAGTGCCACCATTTAAAGTATACAGCTCGTCACTAGAACATTTGCTCCATCTCAACCTCGAAAGTGCTTTGCATGTCCTTCTGCTCAAGTCCTTGCTGAACAAATGAGTTTCTTTCATGCTATCTGGAACACCCTGGAAGAGTTGGATCCTCAGTATCCCTGAAGTTTATAGTTTTGTAATTATCTGGGTTCACAGAGAGTAAAAGTCTTGAATAAACTACAAAGCCACTACCTGACAAATAGTACAGCAGTCAGTTTCATTATCACATTCCAGTTAGGCACTGACCAATCTACAAAGATTCTTTTTGTGCAAGAAAAAAGTTTGAAAATATTTATAGCCTCAGATATTCCAGTTCATCTGTTTTCTCTATTTTTTCTTCAGAATCAGAGTGAAGTTTTCTAAACAGTACCAATGTGGAAAAATTAGATCAGAT
Organism: Myotis brandtii; assembly: GCF_000412655.1. Taxonomy (NCBI): domain Eukaryota; kingdom Metazoa; phylum Chordata; class Mammalia; order Chiroptera; family Vespertilionidae; genus Myotis; species Myotis brandtii. Next base: position 580,098 of record NW_005370887.1, on the reverse strand, counting down.
TATAAAACACTTTTTCTATCCTCAGCACAGAAAAATGTTGATTTCAAATGGATAGATGTCCGCATTCTCTGTAATCCTGCCATTATTCATAAGAGAATTGCTAACCAAGTGTGTGCTCAGTGACTAAAACAAAGCAGGCCAGAAGCATGTCAGGTTTGACATTACGATCTATGACATTTAAGCATCCTTCTGCTTAATTCCTTTGACTTACTAGAGCTATCATGTAAGCTTGATGCAATTTTATTTTTATGCCCTTGACCGGAATCGAACCTGGGACCTTTCAGTCCGCAGGCCAACGCTCCATCCACTAAGCCAACGGGTTTCGGCTGCAATTTTATTTTTAAACACTTGAGTGTTATGGACATTTTTATTAAATGATTAATCAGATGATGGATGTTGCCATCAGCCAAGTCATTTTAGGTTGACTTCACACGTAAGCCAAAGGTCACAGACAACCTTTCAGATTTCTTTGAAGAAGCATACACAGATCATAGATGTTATCTTCACATCATTCATGAGAAGGTAATTAGAGATGTCAAGATTAGTGAAATATTTTACAGTAAACTTTCTCCTTAAATGACTAATCAAGATTGATATACTGTCTTAAATAATTAAAAGTTCGAGTGTTGTCTTTGTGCTTGATCTCAGAAGATAACCAACATGACTATTAGTCATATTTACACCTAAACTAAAAGATCTGTGGCACAATGACTGATTTGTATTCCTGGTGGGAGTGGCATGTAATATTGATAGCATTGTATTCTTAGATTAAAGCACAATGTGGTAATTAAAGAAAAAACCTAATTGACCAAATCGATTTATATATATATATATAATCTGTAAAATTTTGACATGTGGTATGTAAAATCAATATTTTATACTCATGTGAGAGTCAACTAATGTAGATACACTATCTCCACTTAGAAACACATCCATTATGATGGGCTTTTGTTGTACCTAATAATATTTCAAATATTTCACTGGGTCAGGGATGGATGAATCATGGTTCCTAATGATCCTTAATCCTGCAAGGTAGTAAATAGGAAAGTATGTTTTAATTATATACAAAGAGGTAAGGAAGATGGGCTTATGGTTGTTTTTTATTAAAATTCAGTCTATTAACGGGTACTTTATATGTGCCGGACACTCAGCTGGCACGGTGGGGAATGCAGAAGTGCATAGCTTGTGGATGGCTCCTGCCTTCAAGAAATATACAGCCCGGGGATGACAACTGACATATTTGCCCCTGGGGCAAAAGACCATCTCTAGTCTTTGAGAACATGTATGTATTTGTAACAAGTGTACGTCCATCATAGAGAAAGAAATGGTTTTTGTTAGAAATGAGAGAGATCTATTTTCCAATACATATTATACTTTAAATTTTTTGTCAGTATACTATAAAATTACTTCATGTACGTAGAGATAAGAGCCATATTATTTTAGCTGTTTAGACAAAAAAATAAAAGCACTTCCATCGAGTCCTAAGACCAGTGGTTAATAATCTGTTAGCATTACATCCATGCAGTATATACCAGGTGTACCGGTTAATAATGCAGATTTTTTTTCAATAGATGGAGTTACACATATGTTGATATGTATCTGATTTGATATGTATGCTATTTTGTTGAATTGACAGCAAGCTTCAAAACTTCATATGTCAAATTTTCTGAAGGTGTTAACATCATAGATATTTTTACCCTTAAAAATGTCAAATTTCATGCTAAAAAAAAGAGCATTTACAGGGAGTTTTAATTCATTACTTTATTTTGGAGAAAAGTGCTGCTGAATACTTTGGGAAGCTTATGGTGAACATGCTCCATCTCAAGATACTTGTGAACGCTGGTTTAAACACATTAAAAGTGATGATTTCGATGTGAAAGGCAAAGAACATCCAGGTCAACCGAAAAAGTTTGAAGACCAA
>NW_005370887.1:548310-577873 GCF_000412655.1 Myotis brandtii | reverse complement strand
CTCTGTGTTTGGTGGGATCAGGAAGGTGTGGTGTATTATGAGCTTCTAAAACCAGGTGAAACCATTAATACTGATTGCTACCAACAACAAATAATCAATTCGAACCACACTTTGATTGTGAAATGACCAGAATGTGCCAGAAGACATGGCAAAGTAATTTTGCTTTGTGATGACGTACCATCACACACTTCAAAACCAGTTAAAGACGTTAAAAGATCTTGCCTGGGAAGTATTAACCCACCCGCTGCATTCACCAGACCTTGCTCCTTCAGATGACCACTTGTTCTGATCGATGGCACACGCACTTTCTGAGCAGCACTTCAAAACATACGAAGAAGTGGAAAATTGTCTCTCTGAATAGTTTGCCTCAAAACAAGAAAAGTTCTATTGGGACTTTATCCACAAATTACCTGAAAGATGGGTGAAATGTGTAGCTAGCAATGGACATTACTTTGAATAAAGCACTGTTAATGTTTCTCTTGAAATTATTGTGTGTGTTTTTTATTACAAAATCTGCATATTAACTGGTACACCTGGTACATGAGTGCAAATCCAATTTCAGTCGTCAAAGAACTGATCATGGTGATAGTTTTGTTTGGTAGAGGAATGTATTTTAGCAAGAGTATGATAAAACTGCTTCAAGGCATACCATCAACAGCTTTAAGTCATATTTGTGCAGTTGGTTTATTACTTATATATGCTTAATGTAGATTAAAATTCTGAATGTCACTTGAGAGCAATGATCATACTTATATGAACCCACTTTTTTATTTTATTTTTTTGTTAATCCTCACCTGAGGATATTTTTCCATTGATTTTTAGGGAGAGTGGAGGAGAGAGGGAAAGACAGACAAAAACATCAATATGAGAGAAACACATATATCGGTTGCTTCCTGCACAAGCCCTGGGCTGGGGAGGAGCCTGCAACAGAAGTATGTGCCCTTGACTGGAATTGAACTCGGGACCCTTTGGTTCACAGGCCGATGCTCTATCCACTGAACAAAACCAGCTAGGGCTGAACCCATCTTCATTGTGTATGTGTTAACATCTATTGATAATGTCCCTTCACATACAAAGATAACATGATATTTTTATAATGTTTTGTTAATCAGATGCTATTATATGAAGGGTGATATCAAATTTAGGTGGTTCTTCTTTTAATCTCTGTTATCATCTGAGCTATTTTTATTTAGGTGACAGGCATGCTTGCATATTATGACATACAATAGTCTTATCACAAACTTCAATGAAAATCAACTTGTCTGTCCCTAAAAAGAAAGAAATAACTTGATTTTTTTCTGCTTCAAAAATTATCTTTTAGTTGATTTTTTAATTTTCAGGGACAGTTGATGGTGTGTTTGCTTTAATGAAAAGAGGTTCTATGGTTCTCAAATATTCAAAATATACAAAAATCTAGGACAGAATATGTTCACTTGAATTAAAAATATATAAATAAGGTAAATGAGATACCAATTATGTTTTGCATGCAAATACATAAATATGGGACTAGAGTTGGATGACCCATCTCATCAACCTAATTGTTCTTCTGTGAGGGAAAAATAAGCAGTTTGTCAACTAAAATATAAAGTAATTCTTTTATAAGGAACTTTATTAAATCTTCACCAAATATTTGAATATTTAAGTTACAATTTAAGTACCTCTCTAACAGGTGATTCTAGAGCCACTAACAGATATTTATGAACATCCCCAAAGTGGTATTTACATCTTATCAAGGCTATAGTATATATATATTAATGTAAAGAACACTGAACCATAAATTATGTTGGCTGAATAAATGATTAAATGAATGTGAAAAAATAAAAAGAAGGAATATGTATTTTATCTTTCTGATTAGAGGTAGACACTGTCTCACCTTTCTTTTGGGTCCTTCATACTAACACAGTATGATGGATCTATTTGGAATTCAGTTCATAAGAATAAATTCAATTGCAACTTTATGAATTGTGAAGAATAATGTGAACTTTTAATTTAAGAAAATCATATAGATTTTAACTATCTATGCTTACAAGGAAATGATATAAGTTTGATAATCCATAGTAGCAAATCACCTCCAATTCATATACATTCCTATTTGATTATTGGAAATCCCCCCAAAATAAAAAAAATTCTTTCATTGTACATTAATGCCACACAGATTTTCTGAGTATGTCCATATAGCTTTACCTAATTTTTGCTCATGGATTGTGTATTTTTTGCTGTCTTTAGGAGAATTGGAGAAGATATGCACTTCCTATTATGTCACTGAGTTTTAGGATTCACATAATTGCCATACAAAGCAAATGATATCAGTTAAAAATGTTTTATCTTTAATTTCTAATACTATGATTTGTGTAGAGTGGGCTCCTTTAAAAAATAATCTCTTTTGGGTAGTGAGCACATGGTGCAATATACAGATCTTGTAACACAGAAACCCACCCCTGAAACCTATATGTTCATGTTGACCAATGTCATCCCAATAAATTTAATTAAAAAAATAAATAATTTAGAAACAAAAATAACTAAATAAACATAAATTTTTTAAAATTAAAAATAGTCTCCAATGAATTCCTGCAAAGGGGAATTAACATTTTTGAAACCACACCAGTTCATAAGTGTTCTGACTAAAACTGCTCTGTATCTGTTTTGATCCACCATGAGAGCCAGCTGGCCTTTATCTGGATATGGGGCTTCTGGTTTACCTGCACCATTTGATTCGATCATCTACAGGGAAAGCATGGCTTAGTGTAGAGGGCATGTGAGTTTCAAGTGAGGGAACATGAAGGTGCTATTGTCTCTCTCCCTGTGCTAGATTTTGTCATCACACCTCTCTGAGCACAGATTTTCTCATCTGTGAAATGAAAGTGTTGGATTAAATGAGTTCACAGTGTTTCAAGTCTGTGTTTAATGGCTTGAATTTTAGGTTCATTTGTTCAATTACACATTGCCAGACCTCTGGCAACTCATTTAACCTTTCCAAACCAAAGCCACTCATCTATTACTGGCCATTCACAGCACAGAGTCAGAGTGTGAATTAAATGAAACAATGCAGACAAAAGATAAACAATCAACTGTAATGCATTATACAGTTAAAACATTCTGCTAAGAAGAGTCTGCCTTTTCTCTAAAAGTTGTGGTAGATAAATGATGGTAGAAGGCCTTTTCCATATTTGTTGACAGTTTGATGACTTTTAGTAAGCAAATTGTATAACACAAAGAGGGAAAAGCTATTCCCTAAGCATTCCACTTTAAACTAAATAAAATGAAGTCACACTACTATTTGTCCTTAGAGTTTCCCCAAGTAATGTGGCTTCATTGAATATTATACTCCTGTTGTGATTAGAAAGAAATGATTTGGGGAAACACTGGAATAAAAGAAGCTAAATTTTTTCTCTTTTAAACTGAAAAAAAATTTCAGAACCCTAATATGTTAGGGTTATAGGTCTTTCCTAATGCTTTTTTTTTTTAATGCCAAATCCAGGGAGAATAGTTCTGGGTGTTTAGTGAAACACAGGATGTATTTGCCAATGATACATCTGATAAAGTGTTAATTTCCAAAAAGGAAGACAAATAATCCAATTAAAAATGGGCAGAAGACTTTAATTGATATCTCCAAAGAGGACATACAGATGGCAAGGAGACATATGAAAAAATGCTCAAAGTTACTAATCATTAAAGAGATGCAAAGTAAAATGCCACCTGCCAGAGTGCAATCATTAATAAATCAACAAACAACAAATGCTGGAGAGGATGTGGAGAAAAAGGAACCCTAGAACACTGTTGGCAGGAATGCAGACTGGTACAACCACTATGGGAAGTATATAATCAGAAATAATATATGCACCCCTATGTTCATAGCAGTGCAATTTATAATAGCTAAGATCTGGAAACAGCCCAAGTGCCCATCAGTAGATGAATGGATTAAAAAAAAAATCTGCGGTACATCTACACCATGAAATACTATGCAGCTGTAAAAAAGAAAGATCTCTTACTCTTTGAGACAGCATGGAAGGACCTGAAGAGTATTATGCTAAGTGAAATAAGCCAAACAGAGAAAGCCAAGTATCATGGATCTCACTTATATGTGGAATCTAATGAACAAAATAAATTACAAAATAGAACCAAAGACATTGAAGCATACAACAGACTGACATATTTCAGAGGGAAGGTGGTGGGGGGGATGTGAAGAGATTAACCAAAGAACTTATATGCATATATACATAACCCATGTACCCAGACAAAAGGGCAGCGAATGCCTAGGGAGGAGGAGGGAGCAGAATGGAGGGGGTTAATGGGGGGGAAAAGTGGACATCTGTAATGCTTTCAACAATAAAAATACATTTAAAATAAATAAATAAATAATAAAATCTCTTTAACTAAAAATCTCTTTTCTTCTTCCTTTTTATACTTTACTGAGGGAAAAATAGAGAAAGTGTCTGGCTAAGGATTTAGTTCTGTCGCCTCAACTGTGAGCTTATTTCCCAGCAATCCTTACGCTTTCTACTTAGATGTAGGATAGGGAAGGGACCAATTATTATCCAGGGTTTCATATTTTCATTAATTTTATGTTATGTATGAGATGTCCACTCAATCATTAATAATGTAGTTGGAGAATAAATTGATACAAATTATTTTTGTGAACATAATGAAAATCTATATTGAAATTATGCATATCCTTTGACTCAACAATTTTACTTCTAACTTGAAATGATCATAAATTTAAATATAAGGATGTTCATCTCAGCATTGATTGTAATTGAAAATCCAGGGTGGGGGGTGAAAGCTAGAAATTTGACAATAGGTACTTAGTTAAATGCACTATGGTTGATCCATACAGTGGTGAGCAGCCATTAAAATGTTGGTGTAGAACAATAATTAATGGAGTGGAAGGATGCTCTTGCTGCACTAAGTGAAAAGAACAGATTATAAAACAATGTGGACAATTTACATAGTATAGCCTATGTAAAAAAAAAAAAAAAACATCCGAATGTGACATATGTATGTATAAAGATCTGAAGTAAGTGCACCAGGCTCTTGGGTTTTTCTCAATTAAGCTCTGTTTGCATTTCCCACTGACTAATTCTTTGCTTTGGGGAACTGTGTCATTCACTATAGTTTGGTTCCCAGCCCCAGGCCTTACTGGTTAAGGGCCAGTAGTGCCTCCCAGGCTTGGTAACAACCACAAAAAGCCCTCCCACATTGTCCTTGAAGAAATACTGCAACTAAGTGACTATTTCTGAGTCATGGATCACATTTTATTGTCTCCCTTTGCTTACTTATATTTTATAAAATTTTCTTTAATAAGCATGCATTTATAACAAAAGCCTAATAAGCATTTATAATATTTCACCCTATTCAACATTTATGTGACTAAGCATTCTACTGTTTTAACCATAATTAGAACTTGAAGATGCTAATTTTCCTTTTTAGCATCTTAGTTCCCACTCACATTTATTCAACTGATTCAGAAAATTATCTTAGCTTCACAGATACTTAAAAGTATAGGTATAATGGCGCTGGCTGGGCAGCTCAGTTGATTTGAGTATTGTCTTGATACACTAAGGTTGCAGGTTTGATTCCCGGTCAGGGCACATAGAAAAAAGTCAACCAATGAAGGAATAAATAAGTGGAACAACAAATGTTTCTCTCTCTCTCTCTCTCTCTCTCTCTCTCTCTCTCTCTCTCTTTCTCATCAATAGATAATAAATAGATAATGAAAATAAAAGTACAGGTATAGTTATCCATTTTTCAATTCATTCATGCGACCCACATTTGTTAAACTTCACTATGTGTAAAATACTATGCTAGGAACCCTTACATAAAAATAGAAATATATTTATATGTAAGACCAATTTCTTGCATTCTAGCATTGATATCTGGTTGTTAAATCATGATCAGTGTAGGAATGGGTTAGTCTGTTAGTATTATATACCTTGCTTAAAGATTTCTTCCCCAACCTCCTTCTTTTCCAAGTTTCAAGGAAGGCTGTCTCTGAGTGAGGTATCTCATAGCACTCATAGTCTCTTATAATTTCTCAAAAAAATGTGGTTATAATATATTTCTTTCATTTATTCCTTTTGGTCCTAATTATCAAACCAAATTAAAATGCCACCATTTCATGCTTTTGGTGCATATTAGTAACTTAGTATTTTGTAGAATATGAACCTATTCTAATGAAATTACTTGTATCTTTCATATTTACAATAGTTATTGCTTTTCCACACTTTTATAACAATTGAGTTGATTATATATGGATACATGAAATTAAGAACAAAGCAAACATTTCACTCATGACATAAATGTTGTATTATCTTAAAAACAACATTATCACTACACATTATTCCTATTCCATTAAATATTTTCTCAGTAAACCACATAAACTACATTGACTGTTGGACAGATGGGCAGAACCACATGCATCCAATACTAGGCAGTTGGTGAGGCATAAAATGCCAGAAAGAAGATTAGGAATATCAAGATAGAAAGCTTCCGATTGCTCTTTAAAATGATGATCCTTTGCTCCGGACTCTCCACTCTGTGTTTCCCTTTGAAAGTAATGCCCTACAACTTTTCATGTTTTATATCCAAACACATGCTCAGTGATTTCTTGATAAGTTATATATTAATAACAATGAAATGTTTAGGCAGATTGAAAAAGGAATTCCCCATTTCTCTGCTTTTTATGCATGGATGACAGCTATGAAATGTATGTTTTCTCAGCAAGGAATGTGATACTGTTCAGTTGCAAGGTGAGAGGGAGAGAAAGGCTGCAAACTGAGGAGTAGTGTGGCATTGGTCACCGCCAGGGCTCATCAGCTGCAAGGGCCTCTGGGAGACCAGGCTCCTCTTCTCATTTCTTTCGGAATACTTCAGCAATCAAGGTTTCATCGGAAGCAGAGAGAAACACAAAAACTAGTTAGCTTTTGTGAGGCAGAGTAGTCATCTCTAAACCTTGATCGAGATTCAAGAGGAAAGGTTTATAATCCTTTTATCCAGAGGCTCTACTGAGGTATCTAAAACATTCCAATCTCAGAAGCTCATTTGAGGTGTGACAGATCTTGTTAACAACAAGTGAATGTCCATTCAAAACAACAGATAAATTCTGCCTACTGTGATGTTGGTCTGGTTGAAACCCTTTTCGTCTAACAATTCCTCCTTTGTAAAGGGAATCAATAGACAACTTACAGCAAATTATGTATTAAGGGCTACTAGCTTGACAGTCAATGAAAATCGTGCATATATTTGCTCTTTCTTAATCCAAAATATCTCTCTCAAATCAAAATGGCAGTGAACATTGTGTGAGCAAGATGGCTTGAGGGCCACAGCTCTTTTCACTTCCTATCCTCAGACCTCTTCTAATTGATAGAGTAAAATTGGTAGAGCCCTCAAGCAGCCCATTGCAGCCCCATTCATTCTGCCTCACAAAGGAAGATGTAATAGCAACCACAGTGATGGTGGTCAGTCTCACTGTTTCATGCTCAGTATGAATATTTGCTTGGAAATAATGCTTTCCACCACATTAAAAAATATTAGAAAATTGTTTATGTAAATCAGCATGCCAGATTCTTTATCTATTTATTTATTTATTTATTCATTGTAGTTTGTGTGGAATTATTTCAGCCCGAAATTTTCATTCCAGTTGTTCTCTACCCAGACTTTTAACTGAACCCAAACCAGCTAAACACACATGGCTTTTACTATCATGCAAATTAATCCTTCTTTAAAAATAAAAATTTTAAATGCTGGTAAATATGCTTTTGAAATTTTTCTCTCCTTTTTTAAAGTTAAATTTATTGGGATGACATTGATTGATAAGATTACATAGGTTTCAAGTGTACATTTCTATGCTACACCACCTGTAAAGTGTATTGTGTGCCCACCACCCAAAGTCAAATCATCTTCCATCACCATATAGTTGGCCTCTTTACCCTTCACTATCCCTCCCACCTCTCTTCCCTCTGATTACCACCATGCTGTTGTCTGTATCTATGAGTTTCGGTTTTACATCCCACATGTGAGTGAAGTCATATGGTTCTTAGCTTTTTCTGACTGACTTATTCACTTAGCATAGTATTCTCAAGGTCCACCCATGTTGTTGCAAATGACAGTATTTCATCTTTTCTTATGCTGAGTAGTATTCCATAGTGTGTATATATGTACCATATCTTCTTTAACTACTCCTCTATGGAAGGACACTTTTTATTCATGATTTTCAAAAACTTATCTCCCTTTTCTTTTTTTAATTTAAATTCTTTATTGTTTAAAGTATTATATTCTCCCTTTTCCTTTAATTACGTCTATAGCCTTCATTTTTCAAATTGATTTTGAACCTGCTTTTAATGTTAGTTCTTATGAACTCCTCTCTCGATTCTAAATATTCCTGTCTTAATTTGTTTTCTATACATTCCTTTTCACAGTCTTGAAGAATATTTATTCATTTGTTAGAATTATATTTGTTACTTAAGGGAATGCATTTTAAAATAAATGCAATCACCAGTTAACACAGCATTGGAGTTTTCCTGTTAGAGATGCACTGTTTTCTGTATATCTCACTGGGAAGAAGTTGGCGTGACACTGTTATAATGTACTTGATTGATAGTAACTTTTCTAAGATGCATTGTTTCTGAGAATGCCATTGTTTTGTTTCATTCAGGTGCATTTCACACAAGCTGATTCTTTTAGATACTTATTTCAGTACTATTATTGCACAGGCATTAAAACTTGTCATCTTTTATCTGTCCAGTTCAGATTCTTTATGTGACTTAAGTTAGATACACATTTACATTTTAAGTTGTCATTTTTTTAAACTTTGTATTTTGAATGAAGGTTGAAGGTGATCCACTAGAGAGCGATCAGTAATAATTTCTAACAGCAATGCTATTCAAAAACCTTATAGGTAAATACAGAACACAAGTGAGCCCACAAAAATTATATGAGGTCCTGTTTACATCACTACTTCCCTTCACATCTAACCCTCAACTAATATTTAACCAATTTCTATGCAGTATCATATGCTATGATAATTCTAGGACACAAGAATGAATAAGAAATGTTCTTGAATCATTTTTCAAATGGAACACAGCATATCTGTGTAAGAGTTACTCCTACAAATCTCAGTAATGCTAAAGGAATCATTTTCCCAGAGCTATTTTAGACTCTAGACACTTAGTTCACTGTCTTTCTCTCCTTATCAGGCTGGACTCATTCCAAGCTTTTTAAATTCTGGGCGGCCATGAAAATAAGACAGAGAGGATACTGAATCTGCCACAAATGTGACATTCGTTTCAGTCTTGTTTGGTACTGAAGGTCACGAATAGAATGAGGTTTTGTGTGTCTTGTTTTTTCCCCCTGTTTTTTTTTCCCATTGATATAAGAAAAGAATTACTAAAACCAGCAACATGAGCACTAGGCCAAAGACTAAAACTGATTCTTAAGTAAATAGGAATCTTGTTCTTAAGGATCTCCATGTATTTAAAGAGATTCCATGTTTTCCCATTGTCTGTGAACGGTGGAGTAATCTAGTATATGTGGCATAGTTTGAGTTACAGAAATCTGAGTTCTGGAAGTGGCCCCTGCAGTTATATAAGGATATATAATGTAGCCCTCTCCAACTTTCCATGAAAAATGGAACTGCACTAAGTTTACTAGCTGTGTGACCATGAATAAATTGCTTCATTATTCAGTTACATCATCTGTATATAAAGAGAAAAATAAAATTCATATCTCAGAGGTGTGGTGGAGTTTACACGTGATAAATGTGGGCTCAGAGCCTGGTGCAAAGAGCTGAATACTTGTAGTCCATCCTAGTTTTCCTCAGTATTCCAAAGGACATTAGTCGTATCCCATCTACAACACTAATCCAATTGTACTCTGGTTAGCATGTGCTTCCCTGCCAAATTGTGGGATAATTTGGGATAAGGTCCTTGCTGATACACCCCATATTTTACATAGTGCTTTATGGTTTTCAAATTGTGGGCATAGTGACAAATACACAGCATAGTTTTTAGGTGCTCGTTATTGTCATTCTTGTTACAACAGCTTCCCCGTAAGATGGGCAGAAAAAAGAATATACTTTCCATTTAATTTTTTTTAATTTTTTTTAAATGTTAAGTATTCCAAATCTTTATTTTTTAAAAATCTTTATTGTTGAAAGTATTACATAGATTCCCCCCCCCCCATTGACCCCTTCTAGCCCACCTCCACTCCCTCCTCAGGCCGTCACCACCCTATTGTCTGTGCTCATGGCGGTGTTTACCTATGCCGCCATCTTGGTCTCTCTTCTACAAACACATTTTCAATGCTCAAAGAAATCAAATGAACTCAGGTCACATGTATAATGAGTGGCTCGGATTAAACAAACTGAAGTCCACTGTTTCTAAGCTCAGTGCTCGCCCTGCCTAGTATCCTAGAGACTCCTACATAGTTCTCATCTATATACGTGTACATATCAGAAGAAAGTATCCTGCTACTCAACATTGCTAACAGTTAACAGGTACTGACAGTCATTGGTACTTAAATGTTTACCAAATGAAATATTGATATCCATGCAAGAATGGACAAGTTAATATTTATATCTTGTGTATATCACAAATCAACTTTTTTCAGCTATTCATTAGTTAAACATCTTAACTGCTAGAAAATTCTTTATATTTAGCATACAGCCTTTTTATAATTTCAACCCATTTCCTCACAACTTCAACATAAAAGCAGACTCTCTGGTCCTCTGATCTTTCCTTGGTCATTTGCCTGTTCCACAAAATATCTATCAAATTGTAAACCCACAACACACTATTAGAATTCAAAACACTAACGGCACCTAATGTTGGCGAGGATGTGAAGCAGTAGGAACTCTCATTCATTGCTGGTGGAACACAAACTGTTATAGGCACTTTGGAAGGCAGTTTGGCAGTCCCTTATGAAACGAAACAAACTTTTTACAACACAATCCAGCAGTCTCATTGCTTGGTATTTACCCAAAGGACCTGAAAGTTACATGCACACAGATGTTTATAGAAGCTTTATACATAATTGCCCAAACTTGGGAGAAACCAGGATGCTCTTAAATAGGTAAATGGATAAATAAACTGCGGTGATTCCAGACAATAGAAAATTATTTGGTAATAAAAATAAATGAGCTAACAAGCTGCAAAACACATGGAGGTACTTTTAATACATATTTCTAAGTGAAATTAGCTAGTCTGAAAGGGCTACATACTATAAGATTTCAACTTTCTGACATTCTGGAAAAACAAATCGATGGAGACAGTAACAAGTCCAGTGGTTACCAGGAGTTCGGGGAAAGGACAGAGGGGTTAATATGAGAAGCCCAGAGCATGTTGAGATCAATGAGGCTGTTCATTATGATACTAGAATGGTGGCTACATGACATTATACATTTGTTGGAACTCATAGAACTGGACAACACAAACAGGGAATTCTAAAGTAAACTAGAGCAGATCAATATTTGTTCATCGATTTTAAAAAATGTACCGCCCACTTAAGATGTTAATAATAATTTTCTGTAAATCTAAGATGGATCTAAAAAAAATAAAGGCCATTAAAAATATTGTAAAGCCCAGATTTATGGGGGAATTATTTGAATTTCAAAATAATCCTTAATTAATGTGCTACTGCTAACGTAAGCCAGAATGGAGCAGTTAATGCTCATTTAATCAAAGAAGATTGATGTATGTCAGATATTCCAGGAATGCAATTAGAACCTGGGGGAAGTGTGCTATACTGATAGCCCCCACACAGCACTGTGAGGTATCATGGTGGTGTTGTTTTTCTTTTCCTTTTTCCTTCAAATTCCATTTAATCACACATGCGATTCATACTTTTTGTAAGCCTATGATGTGGCCCTCGCTAGCACGGAGGATACTGTCTTTGTCATCATGGTGATTCAACATACGAATGTCATTTTCCCCTACAGTCTTCATGGTTTTTCTTCACCTCAGGAGAGTATATCCTTCTAAGGGTAAAGTCTACATCTTAATCACCCTTTCCATGGAATCTAGCACAATGTGTTCAAAAACAACAGGCTCCAAGAATTTGTTGACTGCATGAGGGCTGCATGACTAACTTAATGAACAAACATCTATTCATCCTTCCCTTGCTCATTGATAAGGTGTAACTATCAAATAGTGAAACTCTCATTTCTTCATGATCCTAATACCTCTTCCCTGGGTAGTACTTTTTTATAGTTCTGCTGGATTGCCACCCTTTCTTGTCAATTTATATCCCCATTTTACCTGAGAGTAACAAGAACAAAGACGTGCCTTTAATGATCTTTTTACCCATAGCTAGTTTTTGTCGCTCATAACAAAGTATAAAAAGCAATATAGGTATTATTCAGTAATTATTATAAGGCTCTATTATAAAACGTTACAATGATTGGGGCTGATATGGAGAAAACACCTCAATGATTATTTGCTTTTTTGCTTTTCTGTAAATATTTTTATATGTACTTACCCTGTACCAATTACAATTTCTGCAGGAAGCAGATGGTACACACAAATTAGGTAGTTTGCAGAGACTTTTATAAAGTGACTAATATAAAGTTTGGATAGAGTTAGGAAACACAGGAGAAGTAGTGTAGTACCTCAATAGTAACAGGGCACCACTACAACCACTAGGCCTAAACGAGCAGGGGAAGATTCTCAGGGCAGGGTGTGGTGGGGATGTGGGCGAGAGAAAATGAGCCGATAGATGAAAAGGCAAGGGCTGTGTGAAGCGGGCAGCCTGGCAGGAGCTGTGATCTTTGCAGTAACAGCCCGCCTGCACTGACTTGGCAGGGAGTAAATAGTTGGGGGTACAGTGACCTCCCCATTTTATCTTCCTGGTGCTCCCATTGGCCAGCACACACGGTAACTGAAAGGCAAAGGAGTACACTGATGCAGCCCAGTGGTTCTCAAACAGGAGTGATTTTGATCCCCGGGAACATTTTTGGCTGTCACAACTCTGGTGGAGAGGGAGGGGGAATGCTACTGGCATCCAGAGGAGGGAGGCCAGGGATTCTGCTAAATATCCTCCCATGATAAAGGAATATTGGTTAAAAATGTCACTCATGCCAAGGTTGAGAAATTCTGATATAATCCATACAAGGCATCTTTTCAGGTGTAGAGCAAGAGAAGGGGTGGAGAGAACTTCTTATGGGGAAAAATAAAGAAATAGAACACTCTACAAATAAGCCATGCAATAGCAGACGTGAAAAGAAATCGCTGTGGGAAATACAGAAGTCTCAAAAATATGTCTGGTAGAGTTTTATGGAATTAATGAAAATTCAAGTAGGGGTGCATAATATTTAGCATGCCAGGTTTGTTTTTAGAGAAATCCTTGTGAGATTTGTATAAAGATTTATTAATAAAGGGCACAAACTATACTCAGTTGACAGCCAGTCATGTTACACAAAACATGGACAAGAATATAATAAAAACAAAGGATTTCATGATTACACCGGCAATCCTCCATCACTTTCATTTATATACTGTGAACGGCTGTAGTGTACATAGTAATATAGCTACATAAGGCAGTAAACTTAACATGGTTGCAGCTTTATATGTTTGCCCACACCAATATACAATGCCTTTCTATATAGTCAATATTTAATTCTTTTATTCATTTCTATTTTATTCACAAGAGCATTCTCGACAAAAAACTGTCTCTCACAATTTTGAAAAAAATGTTTTTATTGATCTTTAGAGAGAGAGAGGAAGAGAGAGGGAAAGAGAGATGGAAACATCAATGAGAAATATCGACATTCATCAGCTGCCTCCTGCATGGCCCCTGCCGGGGATGGGGCCACAACCCTGGCGTGTGCCCTGGCCGGGAATCGAACCAGTGACCTCTTGGTGCATGGGTTGAGGCTCAACCATGGGACACACTGGTGGGGCTGGTTCTCACATTTGTACAATGTAAGCCTTTAATCTGCTATATGGATTCCTGCCTCATTCTCTGACTTTTTCTCTTTTTCCTGAATAACATCATATGTTCTCATGACTACTTATCCCTTTATTCATTACTAGTGGGATCTGTTACCTAATATACACTCTCATATTTCTCATTATACCCTGCACATTTTTACTTATACATCACACTTTGATTTCAAGTGGTCTAAATTTGAACTTAATCTTTCCCTCAGGCAAGGAGCCCTTCCATATCAGTTATCACCACGGACAACTGAAATTTCCCTATGACCCACAATATTGATCTTTAGTGTATTACAATCCCCCTCTTTCTCACATTTAGCCATGAAATTATTCTAGGATCCTTATTTTTTTCATTTTCCCATCTTTCTCCCACCTCTTCCATGATGTTTGGAGAGGACTCTCATCAACTCCTGCCTACTTTAGTACATACAATAGGCTCACAGTGCATCTACCTGTGGCTTACCTTTTCCTCCCAGTAAACTTTCAACTACCGTATGTACCGCTTCATACCTTACTTTCCATTCAAACATATTTAACTGGCTCCTCATTTATTAGAAGCCAACGTTTATGTCATTAAACTGTCTACATTTTTTCTTAGTGTCTACATTATATCTTTTGTCATTTGTTTATTTGTACATTTTTTAGTTGGCTAACCTTTGAATACCATTATTATCAGATCAAATTGAACTTTTCCTACCTTTGTGTATGTATATATGATCTATGCCTAAAACACACCCTCAAATCTCAAATATCTAAGATACACACTTTTGTCCAAGATCACCAAAATCCTTACTATAATTCTTATAGCACCTGTTGCCTGTACTATGCCTGTTGAACCTGTCAGAGATGGCCACACATGTTAATTATCTTTTCAGTACAAAATCTTTATTTACATCTTCATTGTAATTACTTTAGCATTGGACTGTAATATTTTTCCTCTTGTGTTCCTTAGTACAATTTCTTGCATATAATAGGTATTAACTAAATGTTTCCTGTTGATCTCTACACTTGCATTGCCCCATGCTATAGGCACAAGATTCATGTTACTATTAAGCTCTTGAAATGTAGCTAGTCTGAACTGATAAGTAGTATAAGATAAGGTAAGAAGTGTCTCAGGCTGCGGTGCAGCGCTGAGGAAGTCTTGGCCTCCAACAGGGAATTCTGGTACAGAGATTGCTTGTTAAGGAGAAATGCACCAAGCAGAAATGTCCAGGCCCTAGTTATATTGCCGTTCTCAGTCACTGGCAGAAGGCTGGCCTTGGTTCAGAAACCCAGCGGATCCTATAGCTGCTTCAGTATGTAACTGACAGCAATTATTGCAGCTAATTGGCTTTGGAATAGAGATCCAAGCTGTGTAACTTCATGGCTACCATCCAGGGTCAGGGCCGAGGTTGCGGAGGGACTTAACAAGAAAAAGGCACAAAGGAAATTTTGGGGAGATAATAAAAAATATATGATTTCATGATTAGAGTGGTGAAGATACGGATTTTTAAATGCATCCAAATTCTAGAAATATACATTAATAATGAGGGCACATTTTTGAAGGCAAATTATACTTCTGCATGGTTGACTTTTTAAAATTACATCTCATTGATGTATGAGAACAAGCGTAAGGCCACCTCCCCTCTAAAACTTAATTGTCTTGTGATCAGCAAAGCAGAAGGTACCTTGTAAAAGATGAAACCCGTGACATTTAGCAAAGGAGGGGAAATGGGCCTTTTCCTAAGTTATCCTAGTATAAAATTTTGGATCTATGAAGGGGCTACACTATTGGTCCAGGTGAATAAAATATTGAAGATCTATTAAGGGGCCTGGAGAAATAAAATGCGAAGGATTGCTTCGCTAGATGACATATTTAACTTTCAGAACATGTGGAATAAAGTTGTGTAGGTTATGCAGGGTCATATGATGAATCAGTTCTTCCACCTGAGCTTGCTCCTCCTCCCGTGATGTTTTTTCAGTCATCTTCAACTCTTCCTCTGCCTCACCCACCTCACTCACTTGTAGTCAGTCACCAAGTTCTGCAGTTTCACTTTCTACATTCCATATGCCTGTAACTCATCTCTGGATGTCAGAATCTCTTAGGTGGGCAATTGCAGTTATATCCAACTGGTTTCTTTTCTCCTCTCCCTGCTGCCATTCAAGTCCAGGTCTCATAATTGTCAGAGTTGCTCCCAGCATCCATGGGCAGCTGTCATTGTGTCAATTTCGTGACACAAGCCTCTCCGTGTGCCAGCTCAGGCTCTCTCCCACCTCATCTCTCGCATCTATTGGTCTATGTTTTGTCCTCGGGTTGGCTGGTGCTCCCCTAGCATATCTTTTCATGAATATTTTTTTCATGAATTATATGGCTTTTGATACATAGTACCTTTGTTTACTAACTTATCTCCAAAGTTTGACAAGGAACTTCTTGAAAGTAAGGATTGTCTTTCTCATTTAAAAAAAATTCTCAGCATTTTATAAACTCTTTGAACATAGTAGAGCCCCAAATGGAATAAATCAATTGTTATTTAGTGAGTTACTTCTCTTTTGCTTTATGTGGTTTTTAATAAAAAGTAAGTTATAACCTTTTTATTATGTAAGATAACACTGAGTTTGACATAGGTGTTAGAAAAATTGGAGATACTTCTTAAAAATTTTCTCTCTATAATCTCCCTATATATTTTTTCATAAGGTGCAAAATAATAGAAAAAATGAAGACTTTCAGTATCCTTCCATGAAGTGATGTTATGACAAATAAGGCCTGGGAGCTATTTGAATTCTCTACACCTTCAATGGGGCAAATCTCATTCTAGAGTTTTCTATTCTACTGTAAATGAGTTTCATTGGACTATTACACACAGCCTTCCAAATTGGACTTTGCTTTTTCTTTTTTTTCTAGGGTAGTTTTTTTTTCTTCTTCTCCTCTTGGAAAATTACCGAAGATGACTTAATGTAAAATCAGTCTATCCCTCTCTATATATTTGAACCAATTTTAGGTGTCAATCCTCCATCCAAACAGAATGAGACTTACTGTGACCTGTAAGTAGTAGTGGCTACTTCATGTGAAGTAAATAGCTGCATTTTATCTCCATCTGAAGGTCAATTAGCTCAGGGTTCCTTCTAGCACCCCGACAATAAAAGGAAGAATATTATGTCCATTGTATGACTTGGTGGTATTTCTAATTATAATACTGAATTGCAGGGGTAATTGAAGCAGTTCCATGGGAACACATATTATGGACTTTTTAACAGTTGTTAAGTACACGCTTTATAGGTCAAGGAATCCCCAAGTAATAATCATGGGGAAATGAGATTATAGTGATGAGAACTAAAATAGCTCTGTGTTTATTATGTGGGAAATAAATGTAGGAAAAGTACATTAAAGTGTTCTGGAACTTCTATTCCTTTCTTCACAAATTCTTCTCATAGTCATTACTTTTCTACTCTTCATTTTAAATAACACACACACACACACACACACACACACACACACACACAATCTAGATCTACAGAGGATACGGGTATTGAAGTCAAGGATGATTTATTCTCCCTCACTCTTTAATGCACCCAGACTACTGACTCGGCCTTGCTTAAGTGTTCTCTCTCACTCCCTCACTTCAAAATAGCTCACCTGGCCTGTAATACCTTTTTAGCTGCTTTCTGTCACTAGAGCATATTCCTGCTACACAACACACTCTATTGTATTATAAGTCACACACTGCAACCTCTAGGAAAGAGACTGTCCTAAGGGTATAAATCTGAGACTTGTGAACATCTGTTAAACAAGTGGACAGTCTTCAGATTTGGACATTTAAGCAAAATGCTGTGACTAGGTAGGGATATGTAATTTCGGGGAAAGTATTCATGGCTTTCATTGGGTTCTAATAGGGTTAAATAAAACATAGGACATTAAGAACTTTTACAGTGGGGAGTGTTCAAAGCTTCTTCCATCCCTATCACCAACTCAATCACCGTTCTACAACCCATATTGAATTCTGAAACGAAATCTTTAAGAACATGGCAGCCATCAAATAGTGGGCACAGCCTTACGTGGTAGAATAAAAGTCCCCTAACGTTCTTTTCTAATTGCAACTTAGTTCAACAAACGTTTCTCCAACTCCTACTATGTACCAATCACTGTTCTAGATAATAGAGATACAGAGTGAAACAAAGATTTTGCTTTTGTTGATTAAGTAAGAATTGAGTAAAGAAATAAAACAAAGTAATTTGGATAGCTGTAGGTGATATAAAGAATATAAAACAGAATACTTTTTAATTAATAACAACAATAATAGCATCATTTTTCATACTATGTGTCAGGCACTATGCTATTGGGATTTCACAAATATAACCTCAATTAATTTTCAAAATAATATCTTGATATTAATACCCATAGTTTACATATGTGAAAACTGAGGCTTAAAATGGCTAGCTTTCCACAGGTAACATAGTTACTATGTGACAGAGCAAAAAAAATGGTTCATTTATTCATTAATCCAAGTTGACTGCCTATTATGTATCAGGCATTGTTGAGACACTAGGATACAGCTATGAACAGAACAAGTAAAAATTCCTGCCCTCAGGAATTGACATTCTCACAGAGGTTAGGCAAACAGTAAACATAAAATGTATAATATGTAGTTTTCTGGCTCATGGGAAGAGCTATGAGTGGCCTTGAGAAGCTAGAAAAGGCAAGAAAACAGATCTCCCCTAGAGCCTCCAGAAATGAACAGTCTTTCCAACAACTTGAAGCTCCTGTTAGACTTCTAACCAGCAGAACTCAAATCTAATAAATTTGTGAGCTTTTAAGCCATAAAATTTGTGGTAACTCATTATAGCAGGAATAGAATAATACCATATCAAAAATATTCATAAAGTCATAAAGGATAAATGTGACATAATATCTAAGAAATTGTAAATGCTAAAGATAACGGATTTAAAACACTAAGGACAATGTTTGACATAAAGTAATGTATGCTATAATGTTATCATCATTATCAAAATTTAGGGACTGAAATAAGTGGCATACATGTAAGAGATATATGGTTTCCTGCTGAAGTAGAGGTTATAATAGAGTATACATGGGTAGATAACAGCTATCAAATGTGGAAAAACTGAAGGTTTTATTGGGTTAAATCAAACTTTAAAAGGAATGAAATAAGAGATCCACAGTAGGCTTTTAAAAGTAAAATGCAAGCTAAAGGCTAGTTTAAACTCTGAGTACTGTATATATAAGAATAAAGAGATGATAGAAACATAAGAGATGAGGTTGACACACTTTCTATACTAGTCATAGTCACGACCAGGGAATGAACTATGGGAGTAAAGAACCATACCAGAAGTAAACCAAAGAGATTGTATTAATATGGGGAGTGTGCACAGTTGGCCAACATTGGGCTATTATAAAGGAATTTGGTGCCCATTGCATCACTAGTTTTCACCAGGAGAAATTGAACAGGATGGGCTTACTACCCCTGTTCTCCCACTAGCTTAGGCTTAGGCAAGTCACTCAGAGTCCTGTACCCTGTTTCCATTTATAAATATGATGATGTGTGTTTCAGGATCTCTGAGGTGTTTTCCAGCTGTAAATTAGTATAAATTTCTATTGTCTTCAATGTAGAAATTTACTTTTGTATTCTAAATATTCTAAATATTTGGGACGTCAGGAACACTCATTTTAAAAACAAAATCTAAAAAATAAGCATTCTAGAAATAAACACAGGTAATGTTTAGATTTGTATGTCTATTTATCTTCAAAAGTGTCCACAATAGCAGTTATCCAGAGAAGAGAAAAATGCCATGATGGCATTAATACACGTTGGAAAGAACTGATTTCCTGAAGTTTGGAAAGCACTTTCCATTTTTGAACATTTTTTTTTCATTTTTTTCCAATGAAAGCCATTTGGAAGGGTCAATATCCATGTTTGAGGGTAGCCAGGTCAAAATGACTTGTTTGCCAGACATTTTTACCTGTAGGAACCATTGCCATATAACACATAGAAGCAATCAGTTCAGTAGTAGGTATATTTACAAGGAGCTGGACATTTTTAATCAGCATGATTTCGAGGCAACAGTATGTCATTAGCTTTGAAAGCGGTTGGGGTTAAAAACACTTCAACAGGCTAAGTGGTGATGATGGGGGAGGGTTGCAAAGGGAGGGCATTTCTATTGTGTTATCTCTGCGGACAGAAACACATTCTTCATTTTTGTCACACTTCTAAGTGGCAGCTGTGCTGAATTTATTAATGTATTCTTCTGAGGTGAGCAAAAGCCACCAAAGGAAATCAATGACATGTTCTCCTCACACCTGCAAAACGGGGTGAGAAACATATCTATCACTGACTTTGTTTTTGACCTGTGGAGTAACTCCTCTTAAGAAAAACAAATTAATTCAATGACTCTCCTACTTAATCTTTGACCTTTACCTTAGAAGAGATTTTTCCATATGACATGCTGAGTTGTCTCAATTATGTCAGTGTGTCCCCTGAGGCTGGTGAGATGAGATTACAGCTACTACAAAGCACAAAATCTTTAATAGCAGCTATATAGCAAAACATTCCTTAAATATGCATAAGTACACATAATTCTCATGTCAGAGAGCATGCTGTAAAATACTGCTTGAGGCTATTGTGTAGTAATTATTATTTTAAACTAGCTTGCAATGCTCCCTTTAGTGTATTAATACCCGATAGATGTGTGTGTGTGTGTGTGTGTGTGTGTGTGTGTGTGTGTGTACACATATATACACAGAAGAGGTGATTTCCTTTTCCCTGAGGTTGGGATTCAGTTACTCACATAGAGTGCTGCTGGAATTGTTCTTTACTCTTCCATTGCCCTTATGTATTGCTTATACCTCTTCCTACGACATCACTTGTCACCAAAGATGTGGTTGCCCCACCACCACCACCACCACCAATCACAGCTGGAGACCTAGGACACAGATTTAGGCAGCATTCACTGTCTTCCAAGAACTGGACCAGGGGAACAGCCCAAGGTTGCTCAGTCCCTTTCTGCAGCAACCACTACTTTACCCAGGATCCTCTCTTCTTATCTTACTATTGAGAACTAGAAAAACTTACTGCTGAGAACTAGAATAACCAGTACAGTTAGAGCTAGTAGAGAAACCTGGGTCTTGAGAGTGGGCTTTTAGTATCTCTTGGTCAGATATGTTGTACTGGTAATATCATGTTATTGTTTCAGGACATGAATGGATAAGAGAGCCTGTTCTGGACTTGCCTGGGGAACAAAAATCATCCTTAATGTAATTTGTGTGGTGAAATAAGGTCTGTGTTTTAGCAAAAGACTTACAAACACATTTTTCGAGGAAACGCATTTATATTTGAGGAGACAGTGCCGCAGGTAACTATTTATTTCCTGTAATAATTGTAAGTCATAATTTGTTTTCGTATATATCCTCACACGTATTGGGTTTTTTTTTTAGCCCAGTTTAGTAATAGTATTGCATATATTGGAGAAAACTTTTATTCCGTTAATTGCCTGGGGAACAAAAATCATCCTTAATGTAATTTGTGTGGTGAAATAAGGTCTGTGTTTTAGCAAAAGACTTACAAACACATTTTTCGAGGAAACGCATTTATATTTGAGGAGACAGTGCCGCAGGTAACTATTTATTTCCTGTAATAATTGTAAGTCATAATTTGTTTTCGTATATATCCTCACACGTATTGGGTTTTTTTTTTTAGCCCAGTTTAGTAATAGTATTGCATATATTGGAGAAAACTTTTACTTTTCCGTTAATTTATAAGAGTACATTAATCAAGATTTTTACAAGGTTATTTAACATAATGAATAGATGTTAAGAATATAAAATATTATTAAATAAGATATTGCTAATCAGCTCTGTCTCTTTTTTTTCATTTGTGAGGATTTTTGGCATCTATTTTGAATAATCGAGAAAAGGAATATATTTTTAGCAGGAATGTTATACCTCCTACATAGAAATGAAGCATTTACTGAAACATCTATGAGATAAAATGATTTGTATATGTACTATACGCTTCCTATAAATCCATTTTCTTCTATAGCTATACTTCAGAGAAAAGCTTTGCTTTCACAAAAAGAAATCTTGTTGGCTGACACATATTTTAGAAGTTATCAGTTTTTTAGTTTATGATAAAGGAAATAAAAAGATAAAAGCATTAAGTATACATAAATAAGGCCTTGTTTGATAATCTGAGTTATGCTACTGGACAATTGAAATGGATGTTAAGTGTTCAGACAGCCTTTAGACTGTCAAGAGCCTAGGAAGATACTCTACAACCCAAGGGACAAGAGGAGATTTAGATTCAAGCTGAGTAAAGAATTCAGCCTTGCATGCTGTTCAAGATGCCGGTCATCCAAAGCTTATAAATCTAGGCAGCCAACTCTGATTTCTCACCCTCTCAACTCTTCCTTTCAATTCAGACAGAATTTTAAGTGAAATATAAATATCCATATTAGGTGGGAATCTCTGGGGGATGTTTTTACTACTCAAAAATATTACTTCTTGGCATTTCCTTTCATGTAGCATTATGTGAAAAATGAATTAATTCATCCATCTTCCCTTGATCTTTCCATTTGCCTTCTCATTTTTCATCTCCCTCGCCTGGTGGCATAGAGTCATGCAAACATGGGTGCTTGATGTCTGAACAAGCCTGAAGGCATCTGCAGTGTCTCAGCAGCCAAGGAAGTGGGAGGGGAAAAAGAGGGGTGCAGAGATGGTGAAAGAGGCAGCCAGAACGCTTATAACATTTGACACAATGAACAAATAATTGCTTTTTTAAAATTGTTTTTTTAAATGAATGACAAAAATAATAAATTTATTCATTCAGTGACATTTGTCTATGAAATACCATAGAATAAATTTATATAAAAATAGTTAAACTCAATAAATTTATTTCTTATTTATGTAAGTCCATGGTAGGTGTATTGGGTGGGTAGGTGAGTTCCCTCCATAGGGTTATTGAGGGACCCAGACTCCTTCCAGTATGCAGCCTCATCATACTCTAGGCAGACATATCAAACCTGTTTGAAGTACATACATTATTTCCTCTCTCCCCCCATTGGATATGGCTATAGTTAATGCAAGGTAGATGGGAGAATGTAGTACATAGCTACATGCCCTGTTAAGGAAGTGAAAACAGATTTTGGTGGACAGCTGGCAAACTGGTACAACCTATTATTAAGCATTACTTGTGGTTAGATACTAACTAGAATATTCTCTTTTCTTCAGCAAACATATGTGAACACCTTTTCTTTGGTTGGAAATGAGCTAAGTTATGGGGATATGAAAATTTTATAAGCAGGCATAGTCACTTCTGTCAGTGAGCTCAGAAAGGATGAATATCTGTAATATTATCATACCTACATAGGGCCTGTGTCACTTAAGTAAAATGAATATTCATGAGCATAATTTTAGCAATAAATTTCTGTGGGATGGTTAAAAGTCATATTTGAATGTTCTTATGTCAGGGAGAGGAAGGAGATGTTTTGGGTTTGGGATTAATAATTATAGTTTAAAAGAGTCTTAACTTTTTTAGTTTTATTTTACATGTTTAAACATATTTATGTCTGCTTTTTCATAAAACTGTTGGTCATGTGAATGTCTTCTTTGGAAAAAAAATATCTATTTGGATCCTTGGCCAATTTTTAATTGGGTAAGTTTGTGTGTGTGTGTTTTGTGTTTTTTGTTTTTGTTTTTGTTTTTTTTTGTTGTTGTTGTTGTGGGTTTTTTTGCTATTGAGTTCTATGAGTTTCTAATATATTTTGGATATTAACCCCTTAATAGGATATATGGTTTGCAAGTATTTTCTCCCAATCCATAGGCTGCCTTTCAGATTGTTGATTATTTTCTATGCTTTACAGAAGCTTTTCAGTTTGATGTATACCCACTTGTTTGTTTCTTGTGCTTTTGGTGTCATATCCTAAAACAAAAATAGTTGCCAAGACCAATGTCAGGATTTCCCCCTATATTTTCTTCTAGGAGTTTTAGTTTCAAGTATTACATTTAGCCTTTAATTCATCTCAAGTAAACTTTTTGGTGTGTTATAAGATAGGGGTCCAGTTCCTTCCTTTGGCATACGGGACTCCGGTTTCCACAGCACCATTTTGGCAGAGACTATTCCTTCCCCACTGTGTGTTGTTGAAGCCTTTGTCAAAGAGTATTTGATCATATATGTGTGGGCTTATTTCTCTGCTCTTTGTATTGTTCTATTTCCTTTTTTTATTCCAGTACCACACTGTTTGATTACTATAGCTTTGTAATATAGTTTGAAACCAGTAAGTGTGATGCCTCCAGCTTTGTTTTACCCCCCTCCCCACAAGATTACTTTGGCTATTTAGGGTCTTTTGTGGTTCCATAAGAATTTTAGGGTTATTTTTTTATTTCTTTGAAAATTTTCATTGGAATTTTGATAGGGATTGCATTGAAGATATGTATATATGCTGCTAAAATTATTGAAAGCTTCCAATGTACAACAAATGTATTATATCTCATAAATATTTTTTTATTTTTAATGTATTCATCTTTTTTGCTTTTGCAATAGTTTCCTGAACAAACACATATAAGGTCACAAAATAGAGTAGACTTTTACAGTCTTATAACAAAATATGTCTTTTGAAGTCAATAGCTTATCCTATAGAGATAATTTAAGAGTTATCATTAATATCACATAATTTAAGAGGTCTGTGACTTTATTCATGCCATTTACCCTCCCTGAATCTTATGTGTAAAGAGAAGATAATATTATCTATCTACCAGGGTTACTGTAAGAATCAAATAGAAACACATGTGAAAATGCTTTGCAAGTGGTAAAACTCTATACAGATGGTACCTGACTTATAATAGTTGGATTTAAAATTTTTCAATGTGATGATGGTTCAAAAGCAATATGCATATTAGATTACATGAGAAATTCAACACTTTATTATAAAATAAGCTTTGTGTTAAATGATTTTGCCCAATTGTAAGCTAGTGTAAGTGTTCTGAGCCTAAGATAGGTGAGGCTAAGCTATAATATTTGGTAGGTTAAATTTATTAAATTAATTTTCAACTTATGATATTTTCAACTTATAATGGATTTATCAGGAGGCAACCCGTTGTGAACTGCCTATTTTTATTACTGTCATTAACTTTTGATAAATAAAATGGTCAACTTTATTGAATGACCTTTAATTTCAATTTCAGGTTATATTGGTTTCTCTCTACCATTTCTTCAGATTAATGAATAAGACATTTTTATTAAGAAATATATTAATCACTGTTTTTCTATGAACATATTGGATATATTTCTACAGTAATGTTAGAACATAGTGAAATTTTGAAGTTCTTTAGAGGACAGATTTATGAACAAGATTAAAAGCAATGCAATAAACAAATGGACTTACATGAAACATCTCCAAAAACATTTAATTTCAAGAAAAATCTGAGTTGTTTTTCATGGACATTTCAAAATAAACCTAGCTTGTGTGGTAAGTTTAAAGAAGAAAAAGGGAAAAACCATCAGAGAATCTCTGGCATCCTGCCAAAAGCATAATTTGGCATTTTATCTCACCTTCTGGATGCAATTGATTGGCAGTAATTATATGATGCTAGAGGCCTGGTGGGACTAGAAAGAGAAAACCAGAGAATTCAGTGTTCTTGCTTCTGAAGAACAGCTTGTTTCTTTACTTGCAATTAAATTCTCCCACCCCAGGCTCTAAACCTGTATGATTTGTGGATCAATCTCTTTTAAGTTGCTAGACTTTCACATCCTCTTCCCACACTATCTCAGAAGAGTAAACATTGCTTGATAAATATTGGTTGATAGTCCCATTCGATATTTCTTAAAAAAAAGTTAAAGGTGAATTTATGCATATAGATTAAAATGATTAACTCTTCAGATATTTCAAATAAAATATGTTGTTTCAAAAGGAAAATGGTTGGGTTCTAACTTTAATGGTCATGTAGAATGATCACCAGTTCTAAATGATTTTCTAAGATGTGTTCAGCTCCCATTATCTTGGAAGGGAAACAAGAGAAGTTTTAATGAAGACACCTTTTCACACACACATCAGTGTTATGTTTAAAAAGTACTACCAACCCTAACCAGTTTGGCTCAGTGGATAGAGCATTGGCCTGTGGACTGAAGGGTCCCAGATTCAATTCCGGTCAAGGGTATGTGCCTTGGATGTGGGCTCGGTCCCCAGTGGGGGGTGTGCAGGAGGCAGCTGCGCCCCAACCCCCTGATCCGCCCTGCTCTGTGTGTGACAGGGAGGAGCTCCTCAACCCCCTGATGGGCCCTGCTCTGTGTGTGACAGAGGGCAGTGCCCAACCCCCTGATTGGCCCTGCTCTGTGCGTGACAGGGGGTGGCGCCGCAACCTCCCCATCGACCCTGCCTTGAGTGTGACAGGGGGTGGTGCCCCAACCCCCCAATCGGCCTACCCTGAGCGTGACTGAGGGGGGCATCCCAACCTCCCGATCCGCCCTGCTCTGTGCATGACGGGGCGGCACCCCAACTCCCAAATCGGCCCTGCTCTGAGCTTGACCAGGGGCTGCACCTAGGGATTGGGCCTGCCCTCTGCCAGCCGGGAGCAGGCCTAAGCCAGCAGGTCGTTATCTCCCGAGGGGTCCCAGACTGTGAGAGGGCACAGGCCAGGCTGGGGGACCCCCCCTCCCCCGCCCCCTGAGTGCACAAATTTTTGTGCACTGGGCCTCTAGTATATATATATTTAAAAGTACCACCATAGATATTTTATTAATGCATATTGAGTTCCTGAAACTTTTGGAAAGCTTCAGAATTGTTAGGGAAGTTACCAGATATAACTGTGGCTGCAGAACCTCCAGACTTGGCATTGGAAAGAACCATGCTGGCCCCTCGACTGTGAATTTATCTTTAGACCTAGAGTCGTTAACTGACTAGCCCAACGTCACAAAGCTAGAAGGTGGTAGGACAGGCAGTAGGATAAATATTCTTTCCCTACTGCTAACAATGCCCTATGCATAGTAATTTTAAAATAACATTTTCCTACTTTATGCAACAGATTTAGAAAGAATTTTGAAAAATGATTTATTTGCATTATTACTAATTAATGGACTTTTACAAAATGGTAGGCTAGTGTTGTGTTTCTTAAGGCCATCATTACAAATAGTATGTGAAACGTTTGTTATTGGTTCTTTTATTGACCAAAATATCCTTTGCACTCAGAAGACTCCTCTAGAATTTTTGTCATCCTTAACATTTGCTATCTTTATATTTGGGTTTGGACTAGGGATGGACAGCTCAGAACAAGCAGAGAAAAGAACCAGTGGCCAAGGTATATAGCATAAGTCAGAGAACCCAGTGGCACCAGATGTCTACACTGAGGGTTTGCCTAAATGTGGCAAAGAATGTGGATTGGGATCCATGGAAGGTCTTGCTCAGGAATCCAGTGAAGACAACACACACACACACACACACACACACCACCACCACCACCACCACCACCACCACCACCCCAACCACCCCAGCCGTAGTGGGCATCTGTGAGGCAGAAAGGGAGAACCATGGTGGTACAGAAAGGCATCCCGTGAGGCCATCAAGGAGCAGGTTTCACTTTTCACAGGAAAATGGCATGGACCCAACCTAGGTGAGCACAGGTACTGACATGGAGAAGTAGGATTCTAAGCAGGAGCCTAGTTTTACACAGTCAGGCACCTGGGGCAAGGGAATTACATCTCTGGAATATAGGCTTAACAACACCAGGCTCAGGACAGGTAAGTCTTCCAGGGGTTTGTATGTGTGCTGTGGGACACAGGTGGCAAGGAGATGATTCTATGAGCCAGGTTGGTGTCAACAGATAAATATTAAGGGGGATTTAGAGAAAAAGGTAGACGCCTGGCCCCCAGTGATCAGTTCTCAGGCACTTCCACAATGAACCTAATAGGAAGGTGACTTATTGTCTATTGGGTGTCAGGTCTTGACTACCAGAGAGAAGTAAATGATATTTTACTTCTAAATAATAGACAGAGAAATAGGAAAGAGACAGTGAGATCTCAGAGAGGCATTTTAAGCTGTTAAGTGTCTAGAGCCATAATTTAGGCTGGTTCTGGAATCTGAGAGGTGGCTGAGCCTTGTGGGAAGTTAGTGATCCAGCAATTACAGCAATTTTGGAGAAATGGTGTTGGTTATTTTGTTGTTTTTGATTATAAAATCTCATAGTAGTTTGAAGCCCCAAATATTAAATTGTTGATAATATTTTTTTATTTTAGCCTTTTTGCCTTTAATTTTTAAACTGCTTTTTTTTTTTACATGTAATATTGTTTTCAAAGATTGTTCCAGAACACGTGCTTCTTAACATCTGGGACTTTTTGTCTCCTAGTTTCTTTGTGATTCCACAACAGAAAGTCATACAATTTTCAGATCCACTTAACCCTCCAATCTTATGCAACCCATATATTCACAGAACATTTGTGCAGTCACACTATGGGTTGGAGATACAAAGACAAACAGAGGTTGTGACATCTCCATCCAATAATTATAATACAGTGTGATAGGTACAGTGATGGAATCAGGCACAAAGTGCTGTGGGAACACTGAGAATGAAGACTTGAACTCTGGGCAGGAAGACTGGAGAAGGCGTCACAGAAGTGTCATTGGAATATCGGCAGCTTCTAACCAGGCCTTTCTTGCCTTGGTGCCTTGGGCTGCTCTCTCCTTTGCCTTCTTTCTCTCAGCCAACTCTTTCCTACACTTCGGGAGTTTCTGCTGGCATTGCGTCCTCCAGGAAGTCTCCCTTAACCCTCTCTTCCTGCCAGCCTAGTTTATTCTGTATTCTTCCTCTGCTCCCATGGCACCTGTGCACATCTGTCATTGCACTTGTCTATCTCCTCAGCGAGGTCATTGAGAGCAATGGCCGCTGTACGCACCATCATATTCTCAACACTGTGCTGGGCCACAAGGTGAGTGGCTCTTTGTGCCACATGAATTTGAACTCTAGCCAGTAGCAATATGGATACATTGACAGCTTTTCAGCAGATTTTATAAAGGAAAATTTGAATGGTGTATTTAGAATTATGAGAGGAAATTAGAAACTTAAATTCCAATTCATAAATTTAAGCACAAGTATAGGTGAGAGATCACTGACGGTCTGAACCAGACTGGGAATGTGAGAATGGAAAAAGGTTAATAATGTAGGTGTGAGTGGGGTGAGCAAGAGAGGTGTGAAGAATGACTAAGTGTGGAACTGTTTTTAAGGAGTGACTAAACATTTGAGTATGTGAGCTTATCAGGCCTAATATTTTGAACAAAGTCAAATGCTTGTAACTTTTCAGTTCAGCCATGGACTGAAAAAATATAAATCTTCACTTCACAGCCTCTTTCATATACCTGATTTGACTAAGGAGTCCAGCTAACCCCATTGCCTCCAAACTCCAAGCAATCCTAGGCCAACAAAACAACTGCCTTCTACTTAACTCCAGAATCCTATGTGAAAAGTTTATTGCCCTTTTTCTCTACTTCTGTCTGCTTGGATAGAACTTTTACCCATGTTTTAACAAGGTTAAGGTTTTCCTATCCATTGATCTTCATAAATATTTTAAATAAACTATTTTCCTAGTCTGAAAAATTTGCAACTGGGTAAAAGTATTTCCCCATTGAAAAAAAAAGAAATCTTATAATAAATATTTTTAGAATCATCT